>NC_057809.1:480138903-480150262 GCF_018294505.1 Triticum aestivum | reverse complement strand
TGGTGTTTGGGGGAGAGAACGACTTCTCTGTGTGTGTGTGTGTGTGGTGGTGGGGGGGGGGGTTGACTTCAGATAAAGAGTGAGGTGTCTATATTTGAGGGACTTTAGCGTAATTGAGATATTGTGCACTCATGGTTGATCAATTTGTTTCACAGTTTGTACTATGAGATAACGATACTTTTGAACATGCGTGATATACCTTGATGTACCAGAATTACAAACCTAAGATTGGAATTTTGGAATTCGACTCCATCATTACCTTTTGTAATTCATTTAAACGGAGGTACATTTTTTAAGCCAGGATTTCGTGATTTCAAATTCATATATCAAACCTAGAGATGTACACATACATGCATGTTCAAACTTTATAATCATCCACTTTATTCATACACATACACATTTTTGCTTTTGTCATCATATTTAGGATAAACACATTTGGAATTTCATTTGAATTGGACCGTATGATGGTATTTGCTTGTAGTAGCTCAATGATCCATATTTGAATTGAATGGACAATCTAAGTTTCGAGTTGGAGACATTGATTTTCAAAACTTGCACATTTTTTTGCGTGCAAAACAAACAAATTGTCAGCCATGATATCATAGTCAGCCGTACGAGAGCAGAATACTTATAATTTTAGGCGCCAAAAGCTTTCAAACTTCCCGCTCACATCGAAATATCACGCGTCCGAAAGTTTAGCCCTGGGATATTCCTGTTTTACACCTGCCACATGAACGGAAAAGGGCTGCTTTGGTAACTCCATTGTTTTCCCCTCTTTGCCCCCAACATTCTTCCCCAGAGCCCCTCCCCTTCCCCTCCTCGACCCCCCCAACCACGGCAAGCTGCCGAATCTAATCCTCCGCCGCAGCGGTGGACCTCACACCCCGCCGGATCTACCTTCCGCACCTTGGAACCCCCAACTGCCAACTCACCACTTCACCGGAGCCGCTTCAGCGACTGGCTTGTCCACCGGTCCTGATCTCCTTGACCGCCATCATGGTCCACCGCACAGGATCTACTTAACCGGCGCCCTCGTCCACCACAGCGTAGGCCCTTCACTGACTCCCTCGTCCGCCCCTTCGCTGTCCCTCGTCCGCCGCAACAGAACCGCCTCACCGAAAGCACTGTACAACGCGCCCGCCGAAGCCTTCGTCCACTGCACCGGACCCGCTCCACGGACGCCATATTCAACTCCACCAGCCCTGCTTTATCGACGCCGCAGCCTCATCAGGTTATTTCTGTTTGTACTCCTTCGGTTTTTCTCTTGATCGTGCAACTGTTCACTTACCACAGATGAGCTTTCTTGTATGTCAACAGGCGCCGCAACCGTAGCACCGGAGCCGCTTCAGCAAAGGCGATAGCCGGCCCAAACTCAACCGCAACACGAGCACCATTGACAATCCTTAGCTATCAAGTATGACAACGATACCCATACGCCGCCGAGAATCAGGTACTATTATCCAACGGTCGGCGCCTACGTTCACTTTCCGAGCATAAGCACCGCACCTTTGAATTTCTTCAGGGCATCATTCAGTTTTTCGTGAGATGCATTATTCTGCTTGCACCTGTAGGGCCATACTTCTGGCAGTGGACATGTTACATGTGCTAAATTACATACCAGTGCAAATATAGTTAATATGCTTTAGTTTTGTTCTGATGCCACCTATTGGTTCCATCAGACTGCTTAATGTTCTCTATGCTTAATTACACATCAGCAAACTAGCATGTGGTTCCACTGCTTTTTGTTCTTTTTACCCTACATTTTCTGATGCTAGCTATTACATCACTGCTCCGAGCCTCTATTCATTACTTGTTTGTGTGTTCTTGATCTTCCCAAGTTGCATGACTAATTTGATGCTTCTATTAATTATGGAGCTGCCAACCCCATCAAGCAAAATATTTGTTCTTTTGGGGCTGGCACCTTGAACAAGCATAAAAATAGAGGGAAGCAGATATACTCCCTCCGATTCTATTTACTCTGCGCATAACTCTTGACCCACATACCAAGGAGGGCACTAGTTTAATTTTTCTGGACTAATTTTCCAATT
Source organism: Triticum aestivum (assembly GCF_018294505.1). Classification (NCBI taxonomy): domain Eukaryota; kingdom Viridiplantae; phylum Streptophyta; class Magnoliopsida; order Poales; family Poaceae; genus Triticum; species Triticum aestivum. The sequence continues at coordinate 480,148,214 of NC_057809.1, read as the reverse complement.
AATTAGGGCAGAGGCAGATGGGGCGGGGCACAAAAGGAAACCAGCGCTAGGAATCGGCAACACGCAGACTAATACGAGAAAACTGAGAAAAAGTTATACGCAAAGTAAAAAGAATCGGAGGGAGTATTGTCATGTATGCACACACCCTTCTTTCATTAGTTTAGATGAACCATTGATGATCAATTCGGACCAGTGCATGCGATTAAAATTAATTTTACCTAAATAGATGGTGCAGAATAAACTACAACAACTAGATTTGCAACCACGGGATGCTGACGATATCTTCAAAGAACATTGCAACAACATCTAGGCTTCACAACAACATATGGTAAGCCAGTGTGTTTTAGTACATGTGAAATGTAATGCAAGTTGGCTGCTTTCTTGGCTTGTGCCCTTAACGTGTAATCCTACCAAATTACAAATAGTTTTGTTGTCTGATTTGCTGTATTGCTTGATTCGAATGCTTATTTGTTGTTACGCTATACCTGAGTTGGCCAATATGTCAGCAGTGCCTGCTCTACAATCGTAAAGAAATGCATGCCTATTTCATTTGAGTCCTTAACTTTTCCTCTCAAATTCATCACCAAGACTGTCTTCGTAGTTTATATGAGGCCACACTGTTAAGTGCTTTCTCAGATTATTTCAACTGCTTAGATGCCTTGGCAACTTAAATATAGCGGTTGTACACTCCCTTTCAACTAGGGATGTCAACTGGGTCCGGTTTAATCCCGATTGAAGTCCACTAGTGGTATGATAGTTCAAAAGAGTTTTTGTTTTTTGAGGAAAATGAGCTAGGGAGGTAGCAAAAACTAACTAGATGGGACTGGCGGATTTCGTTTATTTGCCACTTACATCCCTAGTTTCATCTTACCATTTTAATTTCTTTTCGGCTGATGCTGCTTCGAACCATTTAAGTATAGTTTGCCATGCTCGGCAATAATTCGTCCGTCGTTTACCATGTAAGCTTACTGCCTGGATCATACGATAACTATCTCTTACTGATGTCCAGCGGAAACCTTTCAGGATGCCGTTCACACTAGGACACAATGTACAACCCTAGAATCTATTTGTGGAAGCAGTGCACCATCCATGTTACCAGATGGTAGCAGTTCAGAGGCAACACCGCCAGAGAGCAGTCTGAGCACATATATTATAGTGCTTGAGGCTCTACTAGAGGCAGAAAGAGATGGTGTGGCTGTCATGAATGAGGTAATATTTATCTTGAGGCTGGAAATTACGGAATTAGTGACACGCATTATGCAAGCAACCCAAGAATTGGAGGAAGTAAGAATGTTGCATTTGAAGATGGAGGAGGTCCTGCTGTTTCTGCTATCTGAAGCCCAAGATAATCCCGGTTCTTCTTTAGATACCAGTTGAAATTTTCATTAGTTATTGTACTTGCATGTTGTGTCATGTCTCTGAATGGATTATGTTGCAAGACCCCCTATGTTGTCCATGTGTTGTAATGATCCGAATTTTTTAGGCGAGGTAATCCTCAGTACTTATATGATTGACATAAGGTGAACTGTTTGTCATGTGAGCATATTGTATTGGATGAAATAACTGTTTGACTCAGAGTGTATCCAACCTACTGAATTCAAAGATCATGGCATTTCTAAATCATAATCATATATAAAGGTGGAATAAATCTTTGTTGTGGTTTTGAAGAAATAAATAACAAAACATATAATTATATGTGGATATTCGTAACCGAATACAAATTGGATTTGAATTTAGTTTGCCAGGTCCCAGGGCAAATGTGAATGCTAATTCTCACAAGTTTTGAACGAAGCAGCTAAACACCCACTATAATTTGTGGGCTGCTCGAAGCAAGTGTTTGCGAGATGGAAATTACTGTCAACCCCTGACACTTGACATCCTTATCGATAGGATTTACACTGCTGTCGATAGGGGTAGACTAGTAACTTCAATCAGACGTGACACGACGGCCTCTGAGCCCATTCAGACACGGTGGGCGCCAAACGTGGGCTGCAAAACACATTTGATTCAAGCTCGTCCGAAAGACATGTGTCTCTTCCTCCATTTCCCCATTCATACACGGTGGGCGGCAAAACAAACTCTCCTCGTCCGAAGCCGATGTAGGCTTATATTTTAAATAGGGGCAGCTGTGTAACTTCCATCAGACGTGACACAACCGTCCTACCTGTCAGCCCCGTTCATACACCATGGGCGCCAACCGTGGGCGGCAAAACACCCTCTCCTCGCCCGAAATCGATGTAGGCTAATATTTTAAATAGGGGCAGATGTGTAACTTCCATCAGACGTGACACAACCGCCCTACCTGTCAGCCCCGTTCATACACCGTGGGCGCCAACCGTGGGCGGCAAAACACCCTCTCCTCGCCCAAAATAGTTACCGACAAATATTTGGGAGATGAGAGATTACCGTCCTATCCCCAACCGACGTGATGTCCGAAATTTTAAACGGGAGATAAGTTCGTAACTTTCCCCCATTTCAGAGAAGCGCGTCCCAAAGTTTGAGATCCCCCTCCCATCCATTTCCCCATTCATACACCGTCGGCGTCACGACAACCTCCGCACTGCGGCCAGCCTCCTCTGTCTGCCATCCGATCCTCCACCTTGTCGGAGCCGCTACCCATACCCCGTCGTCCACTGCAAGAGAAGGACGTCTCTCATCCACGGCGCTGGACCAAGATCCTTTCATTGCCTCCTCTCACTTCATCGGCGCCGTCGTCCACCTTGCCATTGCCGCTCCTACGACCGCCTCGTCCACGGAAACAGGATATATACCCCGACCTGGCCGTCTGCCATCTAAAGTCTTCTTCCCCGCTGCCGACAGCCATTGCACCCGCAACACCCTCAACGTATCAGCATAGGCCTACACGACGTCACAAGAGTGGTGGTACTCTTCCATATGTGCTTAAGTTATTGATCTCACCCGGAAAATAGATCGTAATTTGTTTACTGTACTTTTCTTGTCCGTACCAAATCGTAGTGGCTAGTTGAAAGCAAACATTGGTTGCGAAGTAGCTTTGTCTGGTTTGCACCTTCAGATCTGCCATGGCACGGGCACTATACTCGTAAAGCTTATGGTTTCCCCCCTTTATATTCACTACCATCATCGTAGGTGCTTCGTGTCGTGCTAGCAGTACTCCTCAAGACCTCAACCCAAAGCTTACGTGTTGAAATACGAATCTGATATGATGCTCATATCACTAAAACAGAGAATGTTTAATTGGTCACCTAATGTTCCTATATTCATTTCGAAAAGCATGTGCGCCACCCACTGGTCCAGCTAGTTCCAGTTTCCTGATTTTTCTCTTGATGCTTAGGGTTTTCCCCTTTTATCTACTCTACTATGATCTACGTAGGTGCTTTCTGTCGTACTAGCATTACTCCACCCTTCAAGCTAAACAACACAACACTCAGAATTTGAAAGCTTAGTTGTTCAAATATGATTGTGATATGATACTGATATTAGTTAACCGACACATTTAATTGGTTAGCTAAAGGTCCCACTTGAGTTTCCAAATGCATGTCGCGACATATAGAGAGACAACATAATTGCATTTCTTTGTCACTTGTTGACCGTACTTTCTTGTCCATACCAAATCTTAGTTGTTATTTCAAAGCAAACATCGGTTGCTAACTACCCTTTGCGCGGTTTGCAGCTTCAGATCTGCCATCCCACTACCACGGTCAACACTGTACTCATCATGCTTATGTTTTCCCCATTTTATGATGACCACAATCAGCCTACGTGGTTCGTGTTGTAATAGCACTGCTCCACCCATCGAGCTAAACAAGCTTAGTTGTACAAATTCATATCTGATATTATTGCTGATATTAGTAAAACTAAGAGATGTTTAATTGGTTAGCTAAATGTTCCTACTTTAGTTTCGAAATGCATGTGAGCCACATATGGAGAGACCGGAAAGAATAGTATTTCTCTGTGCGCTCTGGTTCATCATGGGTGGCCAACCGACATTGTATTAAAAGACTTGTAATATCTTCAATCTGCTTGCTCTTCTGCTCTTCTTTAAGATGATACTCTTCTCTTGCGTCGACTGGTCAGGTCGAGTTGTTCTCCCTTAGTATATTTTGAATCTGTCAGGTCAGGTCGACTTGTTCTTCTTTACTATATGTTGAAGCTATCATCTGTGAAGTGTCATCACTTCTGGAGCTCTCATATTTTGAGTAGTAGGCCACATTATATTAATGCACACAACAAATTTCAGCATGCATGGCAACTTTTAAAAGAATTGTAGAGATAGCACAAAGGGGTTTACAAGGAGGCAGTATTGGATTAGAATCACTTCTGCATTACAAAGAAAATCTCACTTGTTTTTATGTTTTCATGCATGTCAGATATTGAACATTATCAAAATGAATATGAGAATGGGCGCACGAGAGGAATATTGCGGAATGATCCATTGCCTAACAAACTTGGCATGGTGGAGGATGGCCTATCTTATTCACCCATCAAGGTGCTTGCTCTAACTTTTTAAAGTTGTATTGGTCGCACATATTTTACTTCTGACCTCTTGCATTACTTCTACTTTGTTACACCATCTGCTTAGTTTAAGCATCATATATGAGTATATGCCATACCTATCCATTTTCTGTACCTATTCCATGTGTCGTCACACTATGTTTTCCCAGTCAAATGTTGTTCTTTCGTAATAGGTGTCCAAAAGGAAGAGGGTGAGTGCAGTTCGTCAAGGAGTACAAATTAGGTATTTGGAAAAGGTAGTGATACCTGTTAAATCAGATAGATCAGCAGCCACAGAAAACACAGGCCCAACTGTACCACACTTTACCGCTACTCCAGTGGCCAAACCCCTATTAGAACTGCTGGGAGCCAAGCGCAGGTACTGTCTATGATATCAATTCAAAATTTGAACTCCTAAATTTCTGCTTGTGCCTTGCCTTCTCTCTTGTATGAAAACTAATTTCAGATGAATCTCCTTGCTCAAAGGATCATACGATCTCAAAACAATAATGGGCTCTGCATTGCTCTTGTCAGTACCTCTCTCCCTTTTTCCTTGTAACGCTGTACTTAATTAATTGCTATTTGATTATGTATCATCAGTCTGCACCTGAGCTTCATTATCCTTCCAATATTATTTGATCTATATTTACTCTTTGCAAAATGTAGAATAATGGCAACGCTTATAAAGAATTTTCTTTGGGGAATTTATTGAATTATCCTTCCATCAACATGGAGAAGGGCTTTGTCCAGCCCGTGTTAACATGTAATGTAAGTTCATCCTTCTCAAGCCTTCAAACTTTGTTCTAGTATAGATTTGGATAGGCATCATTTCCTCCACTATTGTTTGCTTTGCTGTTTACATCTGATTGGATGTTTGCAACAACTACCAGTTTCAAATTGTAGTTGTAAAAACATGTTCCTTATGCAGAACAGATCCATTTATTTGCTTATATAATTGTGAAACCTGTTACATGTCTCCTTGTTTCTCTTTCAGACTCGTATGTCTTACGCCAGGCAGAACTTTAGGGAAGATAGTGAGCCAAACCATCTTGAGGACAGCGAGATGACCCCAAGGTCCTGTCTTGATGAAGACAGTGAGTTGAAGCTACTCACCAGCAGGTGTGAGACAACCTCTGTGCAGTCGCTGCCTCAATTAGTTAGACTTCTTCAGTCTCAACTTAAAGCGGAAAGGCTTGCTTCAGCTCAGCTCCAACTTGAAGTCAAATATGCAATGAAGATGTCAGAGGACTGCCGTGCGCACCATCATGCCTTAAATCTAGTGTTGATGCATCTATCATTGACACAACTGAGGTCTACTCACCTTCTTCAGCTGTTTGGAGGGGGGGCGACCTGGCCAGGCCTAGTGCCTTCTGAAGTGATCTCAGTTTTGTATATTCTTTTGTTGGCGCGTTTATTTGCACTGGTGGCGAATTTTGATGCCCAGTGGATGTAATATGTGTGATAGCCGTGATAGCCTAGCGTAAGTTGCTTGCTTATTTATTTCCTTGTTGTCTTGTTTATTTCTTTGCTTCTAGTCATTGCAGTTCTTTTTCAGCGGTTTGCTAGTGGCTGCAATAACCTATTTTTTTAAAAACTAGGCCACAATAACCATGGGCTAATATTTACTGTAGTGACACTGGGCCTCCTACGGGCCGTAGAAATAGTGGGCCTTCTACGGGCTGTAGAAACAATGGGCCTTCTACGGGCCGTAGAAACAATGGGCCTTCTACGGGCCGTATCATCAATGGGCCTTATACAGGCAGTATGATCGATGGCCAAACATGGGCCAATAACAGGCCGCATTATGGCCGTAAACGGGCTAGAGTTGGAATCGTCCGTTCATGGGCTGGCCATAACGGGCCATCGTTAATAGGCCATATTTGATGACGCTATGAAAATGGCCCAACGTATTAACGAACCACAAACGGGCCGACTGTAACCTCGGGCTGAATTTGGCCCACAAGCAGAAAATGACAGTAACGGGCCGTAAGTAAACGAATGTTGGAAATGAGCCCAAGAATAAATGGGCTCTGAGAAGGTCGAAAGATAACATGGGTTGGAAACGGCCCAACGGAATAACGGGCCGTTAATGGGTATAAAGTGATACATTGTTCATTACGGGCCAGTTTCACCACGGGCCGTTAATGGGTGTAAAGTGATACATTGTTCATTACGGTCCAGTTTCACCACGGGCCGTTAATAGGCCAAGAGATACATAGGGTATCATATGGGCCGAAAGACGTCATGGGCCATACATGGGCCAGAAGTGAAAACAGGCTGGAATCATATTGGGTGGCCCAGATGATGCTACTGGGCCTAATTCGGATAGGGCGTAACGGGCCTTGGGTTAGCGGGCTCTAAATGGGCTATATGTGAACATGCCATTAACAGGCTTTACATGGGCCGGCCCACCACCTTTTGACGAAGTCAAACGGGCCGGCCTTTTCACAGGAATGGGCCTCTGTTGGGCCGTGCCACGTGTCGACGTATCATAGGCGCCTATCTGACCCACTGACGAGCTGACACGTGTTTCGTTCGGCCAATAAGAATTTTTACACGTGGAAATTTCCCATTGGTTGGGGCTGTTAACGGGTTATCGGATCCAAAACCCGACCCGATAGCTTAACGACGTTCCGTTACGGTGGATGCCATGTGTCGGTCACCCTTGACGAAAGAACTTCTGTGACGCGTGATTTATCGTCATGGAAGTGGACACTTCCGTGATGATAATTTTGGTAATGTCATGGAACACTTCTACGACAGCACAGGTATGACTATCTTGATTCTGTCATAAATTTGTCATGGATGTACATGCATGACAAAAAATGTGACCTACTGTGACAAACACGTATCATCACGGAAGTGTATTTTTTTGTAGTGTCTATACCAAAAATATTATTTATCATCTCTATCAGATCTCACTTTCGTAAGTGACCGTGAAGGGATTGACAACCCCTAAGCGCGTTGGTTGCGTTGAGCTATTGTTTTTGTGTAGGTACGAGGGACTCGCGCGTAGCCTCCTACTGGATTGATACCTTGGTTCTCAAAAACTGAGGGAAATACTTACGCTACTTTGCTGCATCATCCTCTCCTCTTCGGGGAAATCCAATGCAGTGCTCAAGAGGTAGCATATGTTTGCATGGAGTTCCGAGGACCATCATATCAGATAGAGGAACACAGTTCACTTCAAAGTTTTGGCATCAGTTGCACCAGACTTTGGGGACCAGGCTAGAGTTTAGTACAACCTTTCATCCGCAGACAGATGGACAGAACGAAAGAGTCAATCAGATTCTGGAGGACATTTGAGAGCTTGTGTGCTAGATTGTGGATCTAGTTGGGATGACAATTTGCCATACGCAGAGTTGTCATACAACAATAGTTACCAGGCCAGTTTGAAGATGGCACCTTTCGAAGCTTTGTATGGACGAAGGTGCAGGAAACCGTTAATGTGGGATGAAGTTGGAGACCGTTAGTTGTTTGGATCAGATTTGATCAAAGAGTCAGAAGAGAAGGTTAAGCTGATTCGAGATAGACTGAAGGTAGCACAGTCCAGGCAATAGAGCTATGCAGACTCGAAACACAAGGAGGTAGTCTATGAAGTTGGAGACAGAGCATATCTTCGTGTATCACCACTCCAAGGAGTTAAGCGATTTGGAGTCAAGGGAAAGTTAGCCCGAGATTTGTAGGACCATACCAAGTTTGGAATGTATGGGAGAAGTGGCCTACAAGTTGGAGTTACCCGAAGGACTGTCAGGAGTTCATGATGTGTTGCACGTTTCTTAGTTGAAGAAGTGTCATGCTGAGATGGCAAATATTCCTCTGAAAGATACAGTGCCCTTGGAAGCAATTCAGTTGGACAGTGATTTGACCTATGAAGAGAAACCTATCAAGATTATCGAGTTTGCCAGCCGAGTTACTCGCAGCAAGGTTATAAAGTTTTGCAAAGTTCAGTGGAGCCACCATACCGAGGATGAAGCCACCTGGGAACGAGAGGATGACCTACGCAAAGACCACACACACCTATTTTGTAGCCAATCCGAATCTCGAGGGCGATATTCATCTTAAGGGGGGGTAGGTTTGTAATATCCCAAATTTCCAATTTGGAATGTTATACTTGGATCATTCATGCATATCATATTTTATTGCATTTTGTTTCGTGATCCTCGAAATTCTAAGCAACTCAAGGACCCACGGAGAGAGTTGGGGATTTCATCGTTTCCATATTTGAATTTTTCTTAGATATCAAAACAAGGATCATTTTGGTTTTAGTTAATTTTATCTTCAAAAATATTTCATATTAAAAATATATGAGAGGAGATAATATGATTTCTCCAAAATAGATGAAATATTCAAGGAAAATATTAAAATCAAATAAATAGTTTTATTTGGATTTTATTGCAATTTTATTTGAATTAGAAAAAATATGCATTTTTCAAAATTTCATTTTAGGCCAAGAAAATGTTCATCCTGTTCTAAATATTTTATTTAGACGGTGAAAATTTGTTTTGGCATTTTCAGAATTTTATTTTATTTTCTAGGATTTTTTCCATCGAAATCTGTTTAAAAAAATAAAGTCAGCGCAAGACTGGGCCGGCGGCCCAGCCGAGCCGGGCCAAGCCCACACCGCCTGCACCGCCTCCCTCGCACTCGCGCCCGTGCCCGAGCCGGACTCCATCGGAGTCCGGCATGCTGCCGTCGTCCGGGTTGCCCCCGCCCCAAGCTGAGTCGCCCGCTCCCCTTTATAACCACACCCCGCCGCCGCTCTCAACCCCGCCTCACCCCGCCTCCAGCAGCAGCCGCAGCCCGCAGCTGCCGCCACCGCGCCGCTCGCTGCAGCT
>NC_057809.1:480123617-480138377 GCF_018294505.1 Triticum aestivum | reverse complement strand
CCGCTCGCCGCAGCGCCCCGCGCCCCCAGCCTCCCCGCCGCCGCGCCCCCTCACCGGAGACGCCGCCGGAGCCGCCGATCCCGATCCGATCTGTTAGCCGGTTATTTTCTTTGGATTTAGGTAAAAACCTTGGTTTTTTAAAGAAAACCCTAGATGCGTTTTTTATTTTATTCGGTTCGGTTTTTCTCAGCTTAGTTATTTAGCGAACGCTCGTTCGTTCGTTTTAACGAACGTTGTTCGTTAGTAGCCGCAGACAGCGAACGTTCGTTCGTTACCCTGTTCGTCTCATATTTTTCCAGGGTTTTTCCGCGATTATTTTTTATCATGATTTCTGCCCTGATCTTCGTTTTAGTTTATCTTTTCGCTCGTTTATCCAAATCAGGTGAAACAAGCGCCTAGACCATCGTCTCAAAACATTCTTTCTGTTTAACCAACTTGAACAAGATTTTGGTACTGGAAAAATTTGACTTTAGTCCATATTAGTAAACGGATCTTGTTTCTTTCATAGTTTGAGTTTCCTTGCTTTGTTTGATTTGATTATTTTTGCAAACCGGAGTTCTTCAATTGAACTTTCTGGTTAGATCTTCTTATTTGAGTTTTACCCGTGCATCTTTGCTTGAGTGCTTATGTATGATATTGTTTGTTTGTGATAGAATTCCCGGAGTGCGAAGCGTGCTACTACGAGTCAGTAGGTTTTGCGGATCGTCAGCAAGGCAAGTAACACATTGATCATACTCTTTCCATACCCAGTTTTATGCATTAGTTTCAATCCTCAAACACTGCATGAGTAGGTTGTGATTAACATGTGGGTATTGGGAAGTAGTTGATGAGGTAGAACCTATTACATGTTTTATTATCAAACCCTTGGGAGCTACTTCTACGTTATGCTTATATTGCAATGCTATGCTCGTAGACGTGGTTTGGGTGAGTGAATCCATGACAGATGTGAGATTGTTAATTAATGGTTAACTTAAGGTGGTAACTTCAATACACATCTGGGTGGATTGTTGGTTTTGGGCACCTGGAGAATCCAATGTTGTCCTAGGATATCCCAGAGTACCCGTGTGATCATGCTATGGTCCGCCACCTAGGCTCAAAGGGATCGTAAGGTTATTCATGCTAGAAACTTTCGTGTGCAGCAACAAGCTATTATGGGCTCTAGCATAGTCGAGTATGTTGCATGACCTCTTCTAGTGGTAGGCTAGCAGATGTAGGGGATGTAGGTTGGTACTGTCTACCCAGGGTTAGAGTTAATGTTTCTGAAAGACTATGTCTCAGTCATCCGTTTCTCAAACACCATGTAGTGCGAGAAATCCAATGGAGGATATCGAGTATTGTGGGGAATAGTGTGCAAACCTCTGCAGAGTGTACAATCTAATCATGGTTAGCCGTGTCCCCGGTTATGGACATCTTGAGTATCTGGTTCTTGGATTAACATATGGATCTCATCACTCTAAATTTAATTTTTTGGGTTGATAATTACTTTAATTGGGATTGAGTTGGAGGAACCTTCTCAATGTTGTTCAATGTCACGACCGGTTTTCCAATAAAACATTTATTGAAAAGCCGACCCTTGTATTGACCAGTAAAGAAGAATCCTTCTTATCGGTAGACAAATCCTTGATACAGAAATCCAGAAGTACTAAATATTATACAAGGTTGAGCTGAGGCTGCTCAACAATTTATTACAAGTGCGCCGATATTACACATAAATGCGGATATGACACAAAGGTATGGTGGCATAATTACTGACTCATAATAAAAGTGGTGGTGGATATGTCACGGTGAAGTGGGTGACATGACTCCTAAATCTTACAGCTCATCAAGCATCGGAGTGAGGCTCGATGATTTTATTTGGGTAGCGGAAGTGTATACAATACAAGTGATCAACTCCAGGATCGCACAGAATGACCGGGACTCCTCTAGGCGTCTGACTCGCTATCGAACTCTTCATCCATAAGATCGCCTTTTTCAACATCTGGCCAAATCAACAAGCCAGGTGAGTACTTTGAATGTACTCGCAAGACAGTTTGGACATAAGATATAACAAATGTAAACATGATGCACATGAGCAGATTAGAAATGCGCACTCAGATAGATAATTGCACTGCATGTAAAATAAAAAGGAAGTCAGGCGGTAGTCCTCCTGAAATCCCAATAAAATATCTGTAGACCGATCGGGTGTCTGAAGTGACACCTCGAAAGGTAAAATTAAATTAATGTGCCGCAGTCGGGCGTTAGGGCGCACCACATAAAGGGCTTATATTGAAAAGTAAATGACAGAACATGCCACAGTCAGACGTCTAAGCGACATCTCGAAAAGGGCTTATAATGAAAGTAAATAACAAGGATGCCATAGTCGGACGTCTGAGCGACATCACATAAAGGGCCTATATCGAAAGTAAATAACAAGAGTACCACAGTCGGACGTCTAAGCGACATCACATAAAGGGCTTATATCGAAGGTAAATGACAAGAGTGCCACAGTCGGACGTCTGAGCGACATCACATAAAGGGCTTATATTTCATCATTCGTATTCAAATAGTTCATGAATTTAAAATCATCCCAAGGAAATACTCATCACATAATAATAAACTGGTTAGTCCATTCAAAGGAATAACATTGAGCCGGGTTTACCACTCTCTCAGTTTCATGCTTATTCTCCGGAGACTGTCACTGGGGTTGACACTGAGGTCGACACTGAGACTGACACTGACACTGAGATGATGTCCAAGTCCTCGATCGTGGACATGGATACTCAAATGGTTTTGACTCTGCAGAGTTTGTACTCTTTAACCACAGCCAACGGATTTCAGTAGTCACAAAGGATTAGTTCCGTTTACAGTATTTTAGAAGAAACACATCTAACCAGTACACACCCATTCCACATTCCGTTTCCAGGAATCACCCTAGGCAACGTTCAAGAAAAACTTTAAGACGGGGAGGCCACAACCTCGAATAGCATGGGACCAAATTTATATTCGCGCGCTCTAAGGGGTGCCCCCCTCTCGGTCCCAACCGGAAACACACATGCCCCCTGACCGGATGACGGGCTTTAATCCAGGGCCATGGAACCCTCATCACATCCCCTCTATTTGGTGTGTACAAGGAGAGAGGTTTGCAACTTACTAAACCGCATTCTTTGCAGAAAACATGTGGTAGCACATATGGGGTTGAACGGGAACAAGACTTGATCCACGTTAACACTGGAGTTACACGGTTGACATAAGACTGGCATGCTTCAACAAAACCAGCTTTCAACCTATCATGCCACCACATGACCAGGTTATCTCACCATCATAAGAACACATCAAACTTCGAAGCTCACCTTTAGCTTGCCTTGCATGCAATATAACATTCACAATATGCTTATATAAACATGCCATGAGAAAACTACTCAAGCGAACATCCAAAACACACATCATATCAAAGGTTCAAACATGCTTGCCTGGTTCGGAGTAGTCGGAGTCTAGCTCGGCGAAGTTCGCGCTTCCGTCACCTCCTCCGGTATCTACGGTATAAAGAAATCGCATACTAACGTAAATACCATGTGTGCATAAAAATTGTTCCAATTTTTTTAAATAAATTTGATAACAAACTAGACAGAAAAATAAAGATGACAGAAAAAGAATCAATTCAAAATCATCTTTTGTTAAAAAGTTATAAGGGTTTTAGTCTAGGGACTCATCTGTAATGAAACAGAAAGTTTCCAGGGGTTAGTTTATAAAAACAGAAAATGTTTCGGTTAGTAATACGCCAACCCCCAAGGAAAACGTATTTCTGTCCGAAGGCATTTTCAGAAAACGTTTCGAATAAGAGGGGAGAGGCTGACGAGGGGGTCCCACCCGTTAGGTTTGAATTTGGAAAATAGAGTCCGCCGGCGCCCGAGGCTTGCGATGGTCGCCGGCGTCGATCCACGGTGAGGTAGGGGGAGGGGATGGTACCTACGGACTCAGGGTGTTCTCCTGCGTCTGTGGGTGGTGGAGTTGGTCGTCGGCGAGCACCACGTCGACGGCAGCCTCCACTCCGGCGGACGGCGGCTCGGGCGGTGGTGGATCTCACCGGGGAGAGCTGCAGACACCAAATTGAGGCTTGGGTCAGCAGAGTGGGTGCACTAGGAGGCTACTGGCAAAGTTTGGGAGGTGGGGTGGTCTCACCAGAGGGAATCATGCCAGAGCCCGAAGCGGATCGGGGCGGCTAGAGTCGAGGAAGAAGACCTCCCCGAGGTCCTCCTAGTGGCTGGGCGAAGCTCTGGTGAGCTGGAGGGGTTGTGCTAGGTCGAGAACAAGCTCGAGGCCCCCTTTTATAGCAGGTCCGAGGCTGTTGCCGAGAACGGGATAACTCCGGCGATGATTACGGTGAGGCAGCGGTCGAACGGGGGGTTTAGGAGTCGGGGCAGCTGCGGATTGGATCACTGGCTTCATCCCATAGCTAAACTTAGCCAGACTTGGGCGACACTCCAAGCCCTTGACGGAACGGCTCACGGGCACGTCCGCGGCAGAGAGCGTGCTCTGCGCTTCTCTAGCCACGGTGATTGTGCTGTAGTATGCACGGGGAAGAGGACGGCCACGCGTAGGCTTCTGGTGGTGTGGGCGGTGCCGGACGGCGCCGTTAGGGCTGGCCCCTGTTGGCCGCCACGGGTGGCTCTGCCACCACGGAAGACGCCGGCGTTGGCGGGACACGTCGCCACCGACGCTTGCACCTGTCCAAACGACCGTGCGGCGCTCTGGATAAGGAGGAGAGGCAGTGAGCAAGATGCCAACGCGGGCACTGGCGAGATTGACGCCGTGCTCTGAAGAAAACGACGTTGTCGACTGAAACCAAACACTGAAACTCTTAACTTGACAGAAACAGTGCCGGCCACCTGTTCGACGAAATGATTTTGGCATGTGGAAAATTTTTCTGGAGCTGGGACTTGGTGAAGTGGTCTCTTGATGCATCTAGGGGCTGCCTGATTTTTCTCACATTTTTAGGAGAAGAAAAGGAATGAATTTCACCAAAAATGGCAAATCTGGTCCAAACTTGCAGCAAGCACATTTTGAAAAATTTGAACTGTGGACCAGTGGATCTTGATGGATCTTGGTTGAGGGTGCTAGGGACTATCCAGAGAATTTTATTTGGAGTTAAAACTCAAAGGAAATCTGGCAGTCCCTTTCTAAATCTCTAAGGTCCAAAATAAATGACAGAAATGATTTTGAGGTTAAAATAAATAGAAATAAAATTAGATGAAGTTGGAACTTGGTGGATTTGGATGTTTGGCCTGTTCCAAAGTAGGGAGGTGGGTTTGGAAGAAGGATTCCAACAAGAGACATGGCAAAAGAGAATGGTTTTGAATGGAAAGGATAAATCCAGAAATCCATAGGATTTCTTTTTAATAGAAAGAAATTGAAAAACTTTCCAAAATTATTTGTGTTGAGTCAACACCAAATGAAAAGTCCTCAAGACCAAAAATCAAGGTTGAGAAGGACACCTAAAATATTTGTCATAAATTTTTTGAGAAGGAGAGGTTTTAAGAAAAATTTATATAACCCCATTCCAATTTAGAGAACAAAATATTTGATAAAACCAAATCAAAATTTTTGGAGTGTTACAACACCTACCCCCTTAGGAAAAATCTCGTCCCCGAGATTTCAGCTGATCCTCAAATAGGTGTGGGTACTCTGCCTGAAGAAAGTCCTCTCTTTCCCATGTTGCTCCATCCTCGGTGTGATTGCTCCACTTAACCTTGAAAAACTTAATTGTCTTCTGAAATGTCCTCCTTTCAGACTCCTCTAATATTTTTATTGGACGTTCCCTGTAGGTGAGGTCTAGTTGCACGTCAATGCTCTCATGTGATACATGCTTCTCTGGGTTGCTTACGCATTTCCTCAACTGTGAGACGTGGAATACGTCGTGGACGTCTGACAGCTCTTTGGGGAGGTCTAGCTGGTAGGCTACTATGCCTCTTAGTGCAACCACACAAAAGGGTCCAATAAATCTTGGTGCTAGATTTCCTTTAACTTTGAACCGTTGCAGGCCCCTCATAGGAGATACTCGTAGATACACATATTCACCAGGTTCAAAGTTGACTTCATGATGTTTTCGATCGTAATAACTCTTCTGTCGGCTCTGAGCTCTCTTGAGTCGGTCCCTGATTAGTCTAACCTTCTCCTCAGCTTCCTTGAGCATGTCTAGGCCGAAGATATGATTGTCTCCTGTTTTTGACCAATTTAATGGAGTACGACATCGCCGCCCGTACAAGGCTTCAAAAGGTGCCATTTGTAGACAGGCTTGGTAACTGTTGTTGTATGTGAACTCTGCATATGGCAAGCTTTCTTCCCAACTGGTTCCATAGGTGAGAACACATGCTCTCAGCATGTCCTCTAGGATTTGGTTCACGCGTTCAGTTTGTCCATCAGTCTGGGGGTGGTATGCTGTACTGAATGCTAGTTGAGTTCCCAGAGCCTGTTGTAAATGATCCCAGAATTTTGAGACGAATTGAGTGCCTCTGTCGGATATTATAGTCTTTGAAACTCCATGCAGACAAACTATACGGGAGAGATAAAGCTTGGTAAGCTTCTGAGTGGTGTGGGTTGTCTTTACTGGGATGAAATGTGCCACCTTGGTTAATCTATATGTGATGACCCATATGGCATCATTTCCGTGTTGTGACCGAGGTAGTCCGACAATAAAATCCATTCAAATTTCGTCCCATTTCCACATAGGTGTCCGGTTTGGTTGTAATAGTCCTGCTGGTTTTTTGTGCTCGGCTTTAATGCGCTGACAAGAATCACAACATGCAATGAAGGTGGCTATATCCCTCTTCATACCATGCCACCAAAACTTTTCCTGAATGTCTTTATACATTTTGGTTCCTCTAGGGTGGATTGAATATGGAGCGGTGTGGCCTTCAGCTAGAATTTGCTGTTTGAGGTCCTCTATATTTGGCACGCAAAGTCTGTCTCCATACCATAATATTCCCTCATCATCTACGGCGAATTCTGAGGCTTTGCCCATACTCACTTTTATTTTTGTGCCTTTGATGCTGGGATGTCCATGCTGAGCCTTCTTAATCTGTTCCACAAGGGTGGATTGTATTTCCAAGTTTGACACATCGCCTTCAGTGACCATCACCTAATTGAGTTTGGTGAAGTCCTGCTGAAATTCAGGTCTCAACTTCTGTAGACTGTCGTTGCCCGAGCTGGGGTTCCGACTAAGAGCATCTGCCACTACATTCGCCTTTCCTGGGTGGTAATGCCAACATCATAATCTTTCACTAATTCCAACCAGCGTCGTTGCCGTAAGTTGAGTTCGGGTTGTGTGAAAATATACTCGAGGCTTTTATGGTCCGTATATATTTCACAATGATATCCAAGCAAAAAGTGCCTCCACTCTTTGAGTGCATGAATGACTGCTGCCAATTCCAAATCATGAGTAGGATAATTTTCTTCATGCTTTCGTAGTTGCCTGGAAGCGTATGCGACTACTTTGCCTTCCTGCATTAGTACGCACCCAGGCCTTTTCGGGATGTGTCACAATATACTTCAAAACTTTTGTGTATGTCTGGTACAACCAATACTGGTGTTGTTGTTAATTTCCTTTTTAGTTCTTGGAAAATTTTCTCGCAAGCTTCAGTCCATACAAATTTCTTATCCTTCTTGAGTAACTGTGTCATTGGTTTTGCTATGGTGGAGAACCCCTCGATAAACCTTCTGTAATATCCAGCCATCCCCAGAAAACTTCGTACATCTGTTACGTTGGCTGGTGGTGTCCAGCCAAGTACGTCCTTGACTTTTTCTGGGTCCATGGAAACACCTTCTTGGGCCAATACATGGCCTAGAAAACCAACCTGTCTTAACCAAAATTCACATTTGCTGAATTTGGCGTATAATTGATGTTTCCTTAATTCTCCTAGTACAATTCTGAGATGTTTTGCATGCTCTTCTTGTGTCTTAGAGTACCAGAATATCATCAATGAACACCACAACAAATTTGTCCATAAATTTCATCAATACTTTGTTCATGAGATGGACAAAATATGAGGGGGCGTTTGTTAGTCTAAACGGCATTACTGTAAACTCATATAATCCGTATTTGGAGGTGAATGCTGTCTTAGGGATATCTTCTGTCCGTACTTTTAATTGAGAAAACTTTGGCTTGTGTGAGCTGGTCAAATAAATCATTTATCTGTGGCATAGGATATTTATTTTTGATGGTGACCATGTTGAGTGCTTGATAGTCTATGCATAATCTCAGTGTCCCATCATTTTTCTTGGCAAATAATACTGGTGAACCCCAAGGTGAGGAGCTGGCTCGTATAAATCCTTTGTCCAGTAATTCTCTTATTTGCTTCTTTAATTCTACCAACTCGGAGGGGCCATCCTATAGGGTTTCATGTAAATGGGGGTGGTTCCGGGTGCTAGTTCAATGATGAACTCTATTTCCTGGTCTGGTGGCATGCCCGGTAGTTCTTCGGGAAATATGTCAGGGAATTCACACACCACTGGAACTTTTCTTAACTCTGAAATGTCCACCTTGTTCAACTTTGGTTGTCGTGACATTGGTCTTTCCTGAGCTAAAACTTTTATCGTCTTCCCGTGATGATGAGTAAGAATTACAGTCTGATTGAAGTAGTCGATAAATCCCTTGTTGGTGGTTAGCCAGTCCATTCCTAGTATAACATCCAGTCCCTTATTTTCCAATACAATGAGGTTTGCCTGAAACTTTAGTCTCTCAATCTCAATAACCACACCATGGCAGTAACTCTGAGTGATTTGCTTAATCCCGGGGGACTTGATGATCATGGATTTTTCCAAGGGAAACATCAAAAAATCATGTTGCAAAGCAAATTTCTTTGACATGAACGAGTGATAAGCTCCAGAATCAAACAAAACCGTGGAAGGTATTGTGTTGACAGGGAACGTACCGAGTATGATATCCGGGGCATTCTGTGCTTCCTCCTTGGTCACATGGTTCAAGTGACCCTTCCTGTGATTGTTATTGGGGTTGAAGTTGTTACGCTTGGGTGCCGGATTGTTTCCATTGTTGTTCGGCTTGGGGGCCGAGTTTCTTGGTTTTGGGCACTGTTTAGCATAGTGTCCTTCCTCTCCACAAGCGTAGCAAGTAACACCTGGGCGATATGTAAAATCCTTGTCCCTTGCGTGAAATTTTTTGTTTGGGCGTGGAACATTGGTTGTGGGTCTGTTCGCTCCAATCTTCTGAAAATCAGTCTTATTCCGATTGTTGCGAGCATGAGTAGTCTTGTCCCTTTTGCGCTTGCGAAAATCCTCCAAGCTACAGCGCTCATTTTCCAATGTAATGGCCTTGTCCACAAGTGTTTTGAAATCCGGAAAGGTGTGTACGACCAGCTGGCATTTAAGTGATGGTGCCAGACCGTCCAGAAATTTCTCCATCTTTTTGTTTTCTGTCATATGCTCTTCGTTGGCATAATGAGATAATAGAGTAAACTTACTATTGTACTCAGTCAATGTCATGCTTCTCTGCTTGAGGTCATCAAATTCCCTTTTCTTGATCTTCATAATGCTTTTGGGAATGTGCGCCCCATGAAATCCTTCTTTAAAATCTTCCCAGGTGATATTATTTTCATTGGGGTGCATGTGTAGGAAATTCTCCCACCATGATGCGGCTGCTCCCGTGAGGTAATGAGGTGCATAAAGTA
The DNA here is from genome assembly GCF_018294505.1 of Triticum aestivum. Taxonomy (NCBI): domain Eukaryota; kingdom Viridiplantae; phylum Streptophyta; class Magnoliopsida; order Poales; family Poaceae; genus Triticum; species Triticum aestivum. The sequence continues at coordinate 480,128,718 of NC_057809.1, read as the reverse complement.
CCTTCTCACGGTCCGAACATTGTGCAATAATTAACTTCCTTTCAATGTCTCAAAGCCAATCATCGGCCTCAAGAGGTCTATCAGTGTGGTAGAATGTTGGGGGACGTGTCTTTTGTAGCTCAGATAATTTGGAATGCTGCTGGTATGGTTCACGGTGATTTCCCATACTGATAACCTGGTTCATCATTTCTTGATGCTGCTGCTGGCTTTGCTCATAAATGCGGCATACTTGAGAAAATGTTGTTTCACTGCCTTGCTGACTTGACTGCCCCTGTGTGAAGTTGTTGCTTGTCTGGGTACCATAATTTTCTTCCGGCGGACTTGGCATGGAACGAGTCCAGGGACGAGGCATTTTCCACTCTGGGGTATTTTTGCAGAACTCATAAGAAAAACTGAGTGGCAAAAATAAATAATTTTGCAAAGGCAGAATTTAAAAGAAACTCCAAGACTATTCAAGGAAATATATGATTGCACGTGGAGAAGGACCGCTCGGTACATATCTTAAACGCAAGCCGTAATTATACAATACATCATCAGGAGGTGAGTACACATTCCTGACATGTTATTTAGGCCAGTGCACTTCTCCAAGTTCCTACATGATGCGCACACAAACTACTTCTCACCAAACCTATGTACATATAAACATATCATACAAGTTGGTACATCGCACGGCTACTAGGCGCACTCAGTCGGAGATGGTGAGAACTTCCTTTGGCCTGCAGAGGGTAAGACCCAGTGATGCTGGAGACTCAACCTCCTCCTCACTAATAGGCTCCAGACGCGAAGGACTGAGCTGAGGAGCTGGTGCGGGCGCGGCAGGTGGTGCAGCTCTGACTGGAGTAGGAGCAATGACCTGGTCAAACTCCTCAGTGGTAGGCAGGCGGCGAGCGGTGGCCAAGGTGGCAGGTGCATAGGATGCTAAGGACGATAAGTATGACAGTGGCGGTGCTGTACGGAGGAGCTCCCTCCTATTGGCGGAACAACCCTGAACAAAGTCCACACGAGCAGCCACAAAGTCGTCCACGAGGTTATCAAAAGCAGCTTCAAGAGCTTTGAGATACTCAACCAACATCTCAATAGCCTCATCTCTATCTCCTCTAGGGCAAGCGAATGCATATTGACAAGTGTATGGCACGTGGCATGGGAGGTAGCGGTAGCGACGAGTCTTCATCGAAGGGAGCGCATCCCGGAGACAAGTTATCGCCTCACGGGCGGCCATCTGCATGGCATGCCTCTCCGTAGGCATGGCCCTCCCTACAAATCGCAAGCGGCGTGACTCAGAACATCCTCCCTTGAATTGCACCGAGGCCTGGTGCATAGATACGCTGTCGATGAGCTTGTGCTGGTAGAGTGTGAACTCCGGACGAGCCGATGGCCCGATCGCGACCTTGGGGATGGCAACGAAATGCTTGACGAACCCCTCAGGTACGTTGGCGAACACCCGAGACTCATAGTCGCTGCCAGCCATCTACAAAAGTAGACAAAAATTCCAAATAGTCAAGTCATAAACTTATGATGACTAACAGAAAATTGCTATATTTGCAAAACGCTAAAAATAGCACTATTACGCTAATAGTCGATTAGCGATCGCACCTAGTGGCTTCCTACAGTCATCCTGGCTCTGATACCACGGTTGTCACGAACGGTTTTCCAATAAAACATTTATTGAAAAGCCGACCCTTGTATTGACCAGTAAAGAAGAATCCTTCTTACCAGTAGACAAATCCTTGATACAGAAATCCAGAAGTACTAAATATTATACAAGGTTGAGCTGAGGCTGCTCAACAATTTATTACAAGTGCGCCGATATTACACATAAAGGCGAATATGACACAAAGGTATGGTGGCATAACTACTGACTCGTAATAAAAGTGGTGGTGGATATGTCACAGTGAAGTGGGTGACATGACTCCTAAATCTTACAGCTCATCAAGCGTCGGAGTGAGGCTCGATGATTTTATTTGGGTAACGGAAGCATATACAATACAAGCGATCAACTCCAGGATCGCACGGGACTGACTGGGACTCCTCTAGGCGTCTGACTCGCTATCGAACTCTTCATCCATAAGATCACCTTCATCAACATCTGGCCAAATCAACAAGCCAGATGAGTACTTTGAATGTACTCGCAAGACAGTTTGGACATAAGATATAACAAATGTACACATGATGCACATGAGAAGATTAGAAATGCGCACTCAAATAGATAATTGCACTGCATGTAAAATAAAAAGGAAGTCAGGCGGTAGTCCTCCCGAAATCCCAATAAAATAACTGGAGACTGATCGGGTGTCTAAAGCGACGCCTCGAAAGGTAAAAGTAAATTAATGTGCCATAGTCGGGCGTCAGGGCAACACCACATAAAGGGCTTATATTGAAAAGTAAATGACAGAACATGCCATAGTCGGACATCTAAGCGACATCTCGAAAAGGGCTTATAATGAAAGTAAATAACAAGGATGCCACAGTCGGACGTCTGAGCGACATCACATAAAGGGCCTATATCGAAATTAAATAACAAGAGTGCCACAGTCGGACGTTTGAGCGACATCACATAAAGGGCTTATATCGAAGGTAAATGACAAGAGTGCCACAGTCGGACGTCTGAGCGACATCACATAACACTACTAGGGAAAAGGCTAGCAGCAACGCGGGTTTTAGACCTATCAGTAGCGCGGGGTGGTGCGCTACTGATAAGGCGCTACAGCTAATGAATAGCAGTAGCGTGCCTTCACCCACGCTACGGCTAAATCGACTTAGTAGCAGCGAGTTCCAGGAGGAGCGCTGCTGGTAATTAGTAGTAGCGCTTCTCTCTGCCCGCGCTGCGACTATTATTTCGTATTTTATTTCTTTTTTATTTCATGTTGTATTCGTACACCTTTACACAAATTTTCATACAATAGGAATTTACAAATTGTTTTTACATCATAATGAGTTATTACATCACGGGGTGAAAGAACCGTGTGGACTAGTTTCAAGTGGACGGACATCCACTTGAAACTAATCTGCGGTTCTTTCACCCAATGATATAATAAATATCATCATCATCATCATATCATTAACTTATCATCATCATCATCATCATATCATTGGTCACTAGTCGTAATCACAAGTACTCCTCACATCTTCAACTCTAACACATTGTATCACATAATAAACATATTGTACCTCATAGGACCTACTACATTCTCTTAGGACCTACTATATTCTCTAAGGTAAAATAGCAAAAAACAAGGTAGCCCCTCGCTCTCTATTATGGAGAATGCAGATTATCCCGTCTCCAATTCTTGCCTTTCGCTTAATGTTGCTTCCAAGAACCTCCTTACGAATGTCCAAACATTTTTTCCACTCTTTGATTAGCATGTGTTCACCGGTTTCAGAAATTCGATATGCACAGGTGAGATCCGTAGGATGACCTGGCTATAGGTTCAGAACTTCAAGGCGACCATTGTAATACATCAGATGAGGCACACAATCCATCGGGATTTTCTGTTGAAAAACATAGTAATAACTTCGTAGTTAGCAATGATGTACTAGTTTTAGAAGTATGCAAAAGATGCAGGGATGTCGTAATAGTAAAATATCTTACCAGGGTATCTCCATAGAAGTTATCATGGTTCAACACATGCACTAGTGGCACATATTCACCATAATTTGGAGTAGTTCGATAATAGGTATTGTAATTCTCAAAAAAGTACAATAAGCAATCAGATGATTTTTCTCCTTATAAGTTAATTCGGAGCCATCAGTGTAGTGGGTTTTGTCTACCTTCTTCTGCACATTCTTTGAAGATTCAAAATAAGCTGTCAATGGAAATAAGCTGTCAACTATTTTGAAATAAACAATATAAGTTAGTTAATAACTATGTTTGAGAAACTCACCTTGCGGTAGAATCGGAAGCGTATCAACAAGGACCCAAATGTCCATATTGTCTTGCTCGATGTCAGGATCACCAAGATCCATGCTGACAATCATACCCTCATAAAAACCATACATTTTGCAAAGTGCTTCCCAATTTTGGCAACTAAAATGGGTTACGCTCTGAGAATTGTACAGATTTACTTCAAAATCGATATCATGATGGGTCCTTAGGTGTATTTTCTTTGTTTGAAAATTTTCATGGTCTTCAAAACCCATCCTCTCCAAGACATAGCGTCTTGCATGGCATGGGATAAGCTATTCGAATTGTAAAAGATGAAAATTAGACGTTGAAATAGTTGAAGTCATGCTTAATTACGAAAAAAAACACTTGTCGTTGTTGTGTACCGTTTCAACATCGAAGGTCTCCTCGAGCTTAATGCTGAAGCGCCGATCTTCATCCAGCTGAACGAACCTGTCGCACATACCTCGATCATCGTGGCACCAACTGCACTCCCCCGGGAGACTGTCGTCATCCGAGTACGACATTTCCTACGTTCATAATTCAAAGATTAAACTTGTACATATTCTAGCACAAGTCATGCCAGAATTCATGGAAAAATCCAGCATGACCTTTGCTAAAAAAGGACATATCGAGCGCCTGAAATTTGCCGGAACGGAAATTAATCAACACTCCGGCAAAACATAGGCCACTTGGAGGTGTAACCAAAACATGAAATAATTGCTTAAACTAAAAAATAACACCAAATATGGCATGTTCAACTAGTTCTATTAATTCAACTAGTTCTTACTAAATATAAACTTAGTATAAAAAGAAAAAAAAACTAGTTCTTTCTTAAAATGAAGTAGTTCAACTAGTTATTAATTTACTTACTATACTAGTTCAACTAAAACTTAACTAGTTCAACTAAAACTAAACTAGTTCTATTAATTCAACTAGTTCTTACTAAATATAAACTTACTACAAATAGAAAGAAACTAGCACATCTACTACCACTAATTAACATCTAACTACTACATCTACTACTAATTAACATATACTACTGCCAATTATATAACTAGTTTACCATCACTACTAGTAATTAATATCCACTACTTCTAAAAATCATTATCTATGAACCCTAAATTAACATCTACTACTACTAAAATCATCTACTAACTAAGCAAAGAGAGAGGGGATTGGGGAGGGGTGGGGGGCTTACAAAGGGAGATACGGTGGCGG
>NC_057809.1:480123270-480123572 GCF_018294505.1 Triticum aestivum | reverse complement strand
TTTACCATCACTACTAGTAATTAATATCCACTACTTCTAAAAATCATTATCTATGAACCCTAAATTAACATCTACTACTACTAAAATCATCTACTAACTAAGCAAAGAGAGAGGGGGTTGGGGAGGGGTGGGGGGCTTACAGAGGGAGAGACGGTGGCGGGGAGGTGCTCGGCGACAGAGGGGCGGCGAGGGCGGGCTCGGGATCGGGAGGGCGGCGGTCCTAGGCGGCGGGCTCGGCGGGCTCGGTCGAGGGCGGCGACAGTGTGGTCGAGAGCGGCGGCGGTGAGGTTGAGGGCGAGCGG
>NC_057809.1:480014446-480123202 GCF_018294505.1 Triticum aestivum | reverse complement strand
GGCGGTCCTAGGCGGCGGGCTCGGCGGGCTCGGTCGAGGGCGGCGGCGGTGAGGTCGAGGGCGGCGACAGTGTGGTCGAGAGCGGCGGCGGTGAGGTTGAGGGCGGGCGGCGGCGGCGGCGGTGAGGGTGCAGGCGCGCTCGGGCTTGGGTGGCGGCGACAGGGAGTAGGGGAACAGGCCGGTGGGAGGGAAAGGAGGACTTAGCGAAATTTTGATGCGGGCGGTGGTTAACTCGAACTAGAAGTAGCGCACGTAACGAAGACGCACTATAGCTAACTTATCTACAGTGCGTTTTGGGGAAAACCGCTACTGCTAATGGAAGCAGTTATTTCTTTTGTTTAGTAAAAACATCAAAAATATACATTGGTCATCATTGATCTTTTTGTGTATAATCTAAATAGTCAACATGAATCCTCACTGTACCTGTATAGGTACAGGCGAGGATTCATATTGCAACCACAAATCATACACATATAGTTCAATGAAGACCAAGTGCTTGAGATAGGTTGAGAAGCAACATATTTAAGGTGGTAAACACCTTGTTCGCTTAGCAGTATGGGACTAAACTTAATTAGTTGCGGTCATACTTAGCAACAGCGAGTTTTGAGCAAAACCGCTGCTACTAAGTTCTTTAGCAGTAGCGCGTCCACGGGAAGGGCGCTACTACTATATCTTTCCTGGCGGCAACACCGTGGCAATTATAGTAGTAGCGCTCTTTTCACCTAGAGCGCTACTGCTACTCAGTCATTAGCAGCGCTCTTTTCTAAAGCTCGTTGCTGCTAATTAGCAGTAGCGTCTGTTTTTAGACCACGCTGCTGCTAAGATTCTGTGTATAAGGTTTTCCCTAGTAGTGTAAGGGATTATATTTCATCATTCGTATTCAAATAGTTCATGAATTTAAAATCATCCCAAGGAAATACTCAGCACATAATAATAAATTGGTTAGTCCATTCACAGGAATAACATTTAGCCGGGTTTACCACTCTCTCAGTTTCATGCTTATTCTCCGGAGACTAACACTGGGGTTGACACTGAGGTCGACACTGAGACTGACACTGACACTGAGATGATGTATAAGTCCTCGATCATGGACATGGATACTCGAATGGTTTTGACTCTACAGAGTTTGTACTCTTTAACCACAGCCAACGGATTTCAGTAGTCACAAAGGACTAGTTCCATTTACGGTATTTTAGAAGAAACACATCTAACCAGTACACACCCATTCCACATTATGTTGCCAGGAATCACCCTAGGCAACGTTCAAGAAAAACTTTAAGACGGGGAGGCCACAACCTCGAATAGCATGGGATCAATTTTATATTCGCGCGCTCTAAGGGGTGCCCCCCTCTCGGTCCCAACCGGAAACACCCACGCCCCCTGACCGGATGACGGGCTTTAATCCAGGGCCATGGAACCCTCATCACGGCCCCTCTATTTGGTGTGTACAAGGAGAGAGGTTTGCAACTTACTAAGCAGAAAACATGTGGTAGCACGGACGGGGACGAACGGGAACAAGACTTGACCCCACGTTAACACTGGAGTTACACGGTTGACATAAGACTGGGATGCTTCAACAAAACCAGCTTTTCAACCTATCATGCCACCACATGACCAGGTTATCTCACCATCATAAGAACACATCAAACTTCGAAGCTCACCTTTAGCTTGCCTTGAATGCAATATAACATTCACAATATGCTTATAAACATGCCATGAGAAAACTACTCAAGCAAACATGCAAAACACTTATCATATCAAAGGTTTGAACATGCTTGCCTGGTTCGGAGTAGTCGGAGTCTAGCTCGGCGAAGTTCGCGGTTCTGTCACCTCCTCCGGTATCTACGGTATAAAGAAATTGCATACTAACGTAAATACCGTGTGTGCATAAAAATTGTTCCAATTTTTTTTAAATAAATATGATAAAAAAAACTAGACAGAAAAATAAAGATGACAGAAAAAGAATTAATTCAAAATCATCTTTTGTTAAAAAGTTATAAGGGTTTTAGTCCAGGGACTCATCTGTAATGAAACAGAAAGTTTCCAGGGGTTAGTTTATAAAAATAGAAAACGTTTCGGTTAGTAATATGCCAACCCCCAAGGAAAACTTGTTTCTGCCCGAAGGCGTTTTCAGAAAATGTTTCGAATAAGAGGGGAGAGGCTGACGAGGGGGTCCCACCCGTCAGGTTTGAATTTGGAAAACAGAGTCCGCTGGCGCCCGAGGCTTGCGGTGGTCGCCGACGTCGATCCACAGTGAGGTAGGGGGAGGGGGTGGTACCTACGGACTCAGGGTGTTCTCCCGCATCTGTGGGTGGTGGAGTTGGTCGTCAGCGAGCACCACATCGACGACGACCTCCACTCCGGCGGACGGCGGCTCGGGCGGTGGTGGATCTCGCTGGGGAGAGCTGCAAACACCAAATTGAGGCTAGGGTCAGCAGAGTGGGTGCACTAGGAGGCTACTGGCAAGGTTTGGGAGGCGGGGGTGGTCTCACCAGAGGGAATCGTGCCGGAGCCCGAAGCGGATTGGGGCGGCCGGAGTCGGGGAAGAAGACCTCCCCGAGGTCCTCCTAGTGGCTGGGTGCGGCTCTGGTGAGGTGGAGGGGTGGTGCTGGGTCGAGAACGAGCTTGGGGTCCCCTTTTATAGCCGGTCCGAGGCGGTTGCCGAGAACGGGATAACTCCGGCGATGATTACGGCGAGGCAGCAGTCGAACGGGGGGTTTAGGAGTCGGGGCGGCCGCGGATTGGATCACTGGCTTCATCCCATAGCTAAACTTGGCCAGACTTGGGCGACACTCCAAGCCCTTGACGGAACGGCTCACGGGCACGTCGGCGGCAGAGAGCGTGCTATGCGCTTCTCTGGCCATGGTGACTGTGCTGCAGTATGCACGGGGAAGAGGACGGCCACGTGTAGGCTTCTGGTGGTGTGGGCGGTGCCGGACGGCGCCGTTCTGCAGGGCTAGCCCCTGTTGGCCGCCACGGGTGGCTCTACCACCACGGAAGACGCCGGCGTTGGCGGGACACGTCGCCACCGACGCTTGCGCCCGTCCAAACGACCGTGTGACGCTCTGGATAAGGAGGAGAGGTAGTGAGCAAGATGCCAACGCGGGCACTGGCGAGATTGACGCCGCGCTCTGAAGAAAACGACGCTGTCGACTGAAACCAAACACTGAAACTCTGAACTTGACAGAAACAGTGCCGGCCACCTGTTCGACGAAATGATTTTGGCATGTGGAAAATTTTTCTGGAGATGGGACTTGGTGAAGTGGTCTCTTGATGCATCTAGGGGCTGCCTGATTGTTCTCAGATTTTTAGGAGAAGAAAAAGAATGAATTTCACCAAAAATGACAAATCTGGTCCAAACTTGCAGCAAGCAAATTTTGAAAAATTTGAACTGTGGACCAGTAGATCTTCATGGATCTTGGTTGAGGGTGCTAGGGACTATCCAGAGAAGTTTATTTGGAGTTAAAACTCAAAGGAAATCTGGCAGTCCCTTTGTAAATCTCTAAGGTTCAAAATAAATGACAGAAAAAATTTTGAGGTTAAAATAAATAGAAATAAAATTAGAAGAAGTTGGAACTTGCTAGATTTGGATGTTTGGCTTGTTCCAAAGTAGGGAGGTTGGTTTGGAAGAATGATTCCAACAAGAGACATGGCAAAAGAGAATGGTTTTGAATGGAAAGGATAAATCCAGAAATCCATAGGATTTCTTTTTAATAGAAAGAAATTGAAAAACTTTCCAAAATTATTTGTGTTGAGTCAACACCAAATGAAAAGCCCTCAAGACCAAAAATCAAGGTTGAGAAGGACACCTAAAATATTTGTCATAAATTTTTTGAGAAGGAGAGGTTTTAAGAAAAATTTAAATAACCCCCTTCCAATTTAGAGAACAAAATATTTGATAAAACCAAATCAAAATTTTTGGAGTGTTACATTCAACTACCATGATAGTTAAATAAAACATATTCCTTTTTTGTAGGAAAAATGGCTTTTCGTGAAACATATTAACCGTAGAGCCTCCACCAGCCATATATGCATGTAGTGATAGCATTTATTCTGTTCATTGCTCTACTATGTTACTATGCCAGCATATTCCATGTGCTGACCCGTTTTCGGGCTGCAACGTATCATGTTGCAGACTTTTTAGACGAAGAGTAAGGTGCGCTAGGTTGTTGTCGTGCACTCAGCTATGCCGTTGGAGTTGATGGACTCACTTTATCTTCCAAGCCTTCCGCTGTTATCTTATTTAAATGGCCTTAAGCCAAATTTATTGTAATAAGTTCTCTTTGGAGACTATCGATGTAATAAGTGTGTGATTGCTACTCTATTATAAATCCTTCGAGTACTTTGTGTGTCAGCATTATCGATCCAGGGATGACACTTACGCACAGAGACTTGACCGTCCGAGGTCGGGTCACTACAGTCAGTCTTCTTCTTGAAGATCCATTTATTTTCTATGGCTTGTTGAGGGAGTCCTGGATTAGGGGGTCTCCGGACAGCTGAATTGTATCCTTTGGCCGGACTATTGGACCATGAAGATACAAGATTGAAGACTTCGTCCCGTGTCCGGATGGGACTCTCCTTGGCGTGGAAGGCAAGCTAGGCAATACGGATATGTAGATCTCCTCCCTTGTAAACGACCTTGTGTAACCCTTGCCCCCTCCGGTGTCTATATAAACCAGAGGGTTTAGTCCATAGGACAACATACAATCATACCATAGGCTAGCTTCTAGGGTTTAGCCTCTACGATCTCGTGGTAGATCAACTCTTGTAATACTCATATCATCAATAACAATCAAGCAGGACGTAGGGTATTACCTCAATCAAGAGGTCCCGAACCTGGGTAAACATCGTGTCCCCTGCCTCCTGTTACCATCCGCCTTAGACACACAGTTCGGGACCCCCAACCCGAGATCTGCCGTTTTTGACACCGACATTTGTGCTTTCATTGAGAGTTCCACTGTGTCATCATCATAAGGAAGGATGGCTCGTCTCATTGTCAAGGACAACATCACCTCTGGGGAGCCCTGGCTGTACGCCAAACTCTCCGACTAGGCGGCTTCGTCATGACCGCCCGCTCGGCCGCTGCGCCGACGATGACTTCTCGGGTCATCAAAAATAGCCTCCACATCGGCTCAAAATTCGCCGAGCAGATGGATCCAATGGAGATCTCCTCTTTGAACGAGCTCTTGGATCGCATCGCCGCTCTGGGAGCCGCTACGGACTACGATCGGATCGGGCTTAAACCCGACCAAAGGGAGATTAACTCTCCACCGGTCACCCATCAGATAGCGGTGGTGGAGGAGCAATGCGGCGATTCTCCCTCTATCCTGAGGACGAACTATGTCCGGATTCTCGAGCTCTCCGAGCCGTATACCCGCTCACGGGAGGAGACCGCCCTAACACTGAACCTAGAATCAGGCTGCATACCGAACCTACGGGGCAACATCCCGGAGCCCGAACTTCCAAGATCGGAAACTCCCCTACCCCGGGGTCTCAGATTGGGTCAAGGTCCGGACATAAATCCACCCACCTACCCAGATACAAACGATCTTTCCACATTAGGCAAGCGCCCCGAGAGACAGTGCAACACTATTGGGCCAGATTCCTCCTTGTAATGAACAAGGTCAAGGACTGTCGCGAGGAAGATGCAATTTCGTTCTTTTGCAACAGTTGCACGGACAAGGGAATACTCAACGCCATAAGTCACCGTGACATAGCACACTTCACTGACTTGGCGGCCATAGTACGGAAGTACTATGTGATGGAAAGCGCCTGGAAAACCCAAACAAAATTTTGGGATAATCCGGCTCTGACAAAACCCCCAATCTGAACTAAAAGGGTGCACTCTCATAAGTTGCCCGACTCAATTACAAAGAAGCAAAAGCCCACTAAATGGCGTGGAACCATGTTGGAGGGATGGCTTAACGAGCCCTGCAAAATTCATAGTACAACGGATACCATACCAACACATAGCCTTAGAGCATTTTCGGTACTCCGGCAGGTGGCCAAGAGCGGTGAGGATCTCCTCATCCAAAAAACCCTAGAGCACCTTCCTGTGGATAACAATACAATATTAACAGTCTTGGAGACCTTCGCCTCAAATAATAGGCGTAAGCGAGCACTCCGCAGCCTTGCCGAAGTCTGCCACGTGGCAGCAATAAATCCATGGAGCGACACGGCTATCACCTTCAATGACAGTGATGAACCTAAATTCCAAACAACCCGAGCACCAGCCGCTTTGGTCCTTAGTCCAATTGTGGACGGCTTTCGGCTCACTAAAGTGCTCATGGACGGTGGTAGTGGATTAAACCTCATTTATGTGGAGACTCTTCAAAAAATGGAAATAGACAGCAACAGTATAGAGCAAAGCAGCACGACCTTCCGAGGAATTATCCCTAGTTGGGAGGCACGTTGCGCTGGGAAAATCACACTAGATGTGGTATTCGGCACTCCGGAGAATTACAGGTCCGAAGAAATCACATTCCAAGTGGCCCGTTCAATAGCGGATACCACGCCCTTCTAGGGTGGGAGACATTCACGATTTTTCAAGCCATACCCCATTATGGGTACATGAAGCTCAAAATGCCAGGACCCAATGGAATCATCACTCTAGCTAGTGATCCGGACATAGCACTCCGCGCCGAGAACAAAACAGCCGCACTGCCCCTCGAGGCATTATCTGAAGCCCTTGTGGCGGAGGAGTTAACCGCATTGCGCTCCATAGTGGACAGGGATGACGTGATACTAGACAAAAGATCCAAGACCACCTCCTTTAAACCAGCGGATGAAATAGTCAAATTCCAAGTTCATCCAACGGACCCCACAAAAACAGCATCCATCGGGGCACAGTTAAACCCCGCTGTAGATGCTGCACTATGGGAGTTCCTGTGCGAGAATTGGGACATATTCGCCTGGCATCCTTCAGACATGCCAGGAATCCCACGCAGGCTGGCCGAGCATAGCCTTAACATTCTAAAAGGATTCAAGCCAGTCAAGCAGACTCTTCGGCATTTCTCTGAACCTAAGCGACAAGCCATGGGAGAGGAGCTAGCCAAGTTACTGGAGGCCGGATTCATTAGAGAAATAAAGCATCCGGACTAGCTAGCAAACCTGGTGATGGTGCCAAAGAAGGACAAATCCTGGCGCCTATGCGTCGACTTCATGGACCTTAATAAGGCATTCCCAAAGGATCCCTCCCCCTCCGTCGCATCGATCAAATTATCGATGCTACCGCGGGACACGACTCATTGTGCTTCCTCGATGCATACTCCGGTTACCACCAAATTAAGATGGCGGAGTCCGATCAAGCCGCAACGGCATTCATCACTCCATATGGCCCCTTCTGTTTTAACACAATGCCCTTCGGGCTCAAAAACGCCGGTGCAACGTATCAGCTTATGATTCAGACATGTCTGGAAAAGCAGATTGGCAAAACAGTGGAGGCATACGTCGATGATGTGGTCGTTAAAACCAGACACGTCGACTCCTTAATAGATGACTTGAGGCTCACATTCGACAATCTCCGAACATATGACATTAAGCTCAATCTGGAAAAATGCGTTTTCGGCGTACCCGCTAGAAAGCTCCTGGGCTTTATCGTCTCCAGCAGAGGAATTGAAGCAAATCTGGCTAAGATCTGGGCTCTGTCGCAGTTGGCTATCCCAACTTACCTCAAGCAAATCTAGAAGTTAACTGGATGTGTGGCGGCCTTAAGCTGCTTCATCTCCCGATTAGGAGAAAAGGCACTCCCCCTTTATCGCCTTCTTCGGCGCACCGAACACTTCAAGTGGACAGATGCAACCACGGCCGGATTGGAAGAAATAAAAGCCATACTGGCTACCAACCCAATCTTGGCCGTGCAAAATGTCGGCGAACCAATGCTATTATATATAGCGGCAACTCACCAAGTTGTAAGCACAGTGCTCGTCGTCGAACGAGAGACAGACGGACATAAATTCCCACTTCAAAACTGGTATATTATGTATCTACTATTGTCACTCCATGCAAATCACGGTACCCACAATATCAAAAGATAGCATACGCGGTATTCATGGCATCCAGAAATTACGACACTACTTTCAAGAGTGTTCAATTACGGCGGCCTCCGAAGTACCAATCAATGACATAATAAACAACCGCGATGCCATGGGCCGGATTGCCAAATGGGCTATCGAGCTCCTCCCGTTCGACATAACATATAAACCACGGCGAAAGTCGCAAGTACTGGCTGATTTCATCGCCGAATGGACAGAAGCCGAACTCCCTAAAGAGTACGGCGCATACTCCCATTGGATCATGCACTTCGACGGCTCTAAAATGCTGGCTGGTCTGGGGGCTGGCGTCGTCCTGACGTCCCCCACCAGAGATACAGTTCAATACGTACTCCAAATACTATACACAGACTCCAATAAAGCAGCCGAATACGAGGCCCTACTACACGGTCTCCGGATGGCAGTTTCCATGGGCATTCAATGCCTGGAGGTGCGTGGGGATTCAAACCTCGCAATATCTCAAATAAATGGAGACATCGATGCCAAGGATCCGAAAATGGCGGCATATTGCAACGCCGTCCTCAAAATGTCAGCTCGGTTCGAGGGGCTTGAATTCCACCATGTGGCTCGGAAAAATAATCGGGCGGCGGATATCCTCGCCCGTATTAGCGCTAAGAGCGACCCTGTCCCACCTAACATCTTCCTAGAAAAATTGTTTAAGCCATCTGTGGTATGGGAAGGGGACACCGGCAATAATAGTCCGGACCCGACCACAACACTAGATATCGAACACTCTGACACAATCGGAGGCTCTGCCATCGAAATAACACCTTTAACCCATGTAATAATGGTCGTCATCACTATCGGGTTTCGGGTTCCGGCAGACCCTTGAGGTTCGAACACTGGGGTGCGTGCGGAGATCTTTCCCCTACCGATCTATGTTCGATCCTCTCGTGCGAACTAAGATGAAAATGATGAACAACACAAGAGACACGAGGTTTATACTGGTTCGGGCCACCATTGTGGTGTAATACCCTACTCCAGTGTGTGGCGTGGTGGATTGCCTCTGGGCTGATGATGGACAGTACAAGGGAAGAACAGCCTCGCGATAGGTGTTCTTGAGCTGGTGCGATGAACTGCTGGAGTGAGTTCAGTCGCCTCTCTCTTTCTCTCTGTTATGGTTCTACCAGATTTCCAGCCGTCCCCTCCTTCTGTGGTGGCTAGCTCTATTTATAGAGGCCCTGGGCCTCTTCCCGAATAATTGAGCGGGAAGGGCGCCAACATTTGGCCATTTCAAAGGGGAACATCTAGTACAAGTTATCCTGACCAAAGGTGGTCTTCGGCTGCCAAAAGCAATGGCGATGACGCCGTCCTGGGCTCCACGGTGTCCTCCGTCCTGCCGTCCGACTGGTCTTGGTCTCGTTGCACCAGAATGGTAACCTTTGGCTGATGCCTTGGCCTGTGCTTGCCCCCTTTGCACCAAAGGAGAAACAAGGACACTGCGCAGGCCGGCGCCTGCCTGGCGCACGCCTGGTCTCGATCGTCATGGCTTGCGTCACGGGTTCCTCGCGAGGTACCCTTGCATTGATCTCTCCGCCTCCTCGCGAGCCTGCCTGATGAGGCCGCCTCTGAGGAAGCTTCCTGTCGTCCGCCCCGCGAGGCTTGGCCCCTCGTGAGGGTCTTGAGCTTGAGCTGATGAAGATGGGCCATGCTGGGCCCCCGCATGAGCCACGCCGCAGGCCGTAGGCAGGCAAGTCTGGGGACCCCCATTCCCAGAACGCCGACAGTAGCCCCCGGTCCCAAGGCGCGCGCGTGCTTGGCTTAGCAGAGAAGCGAAGGGGCAAGCGCGAAGCGCCGCGGTCCCTAACAGCCTACGGCCTTGGGTGTCGCGTGGCGATTGATTGGGCGTGGGAGTCTGCACTTCCCACGACGCCTTGCTGCGTGCCCGGCTAAGTGGACCTGTGGTTGCACACAGTTGTTCCTCCTTTGGCTGCCCGCTCGCCTACTACCTTTCCTCTTCTCCGAGCTCCAACCTCCGCCGCCAATCGGGCTCGAGCTCTTCCCCTCCCCCAACGCCATGGCGCTGACAAAGAAGGGAAGGGGGAAGAAGCCCGCGCCTTCATCCTGCGCACCTCCAGCGGCGGCCCCCGTCGTCGATCGGTCAATCATACTCAACTCGGAAGCCTTGGACAGGGTCCACTCCGCCCTCGCTTCCATCTTCAACGAGTGCGGCCGGACCACAGTTTGGCCCGCATCCTGCGCCTTTCTTGCTAGGACCGTCACGGAGGTCCGATTCTTTGCCGATGCCCTATGGGCGGGTCTGGTTCCCCCCTTTTCTGCTTTCTTCAATGTTGTGCTCTACCATTATCAGATCCACATGATGCACCTCGGGGCGGAGTCCATTACCCTCTTGGCCGTCTTTGCTTTCGTGTGTGAGGCGATGATAGGCATCCCTCCTTCTGTTGCTCTGCTGCGACACTTCTTCTCTTTGCGCCTGAGCGATCCCACTCAGTGCTCGGGGTGTGTGAGCTTCTTCGCCGTGCCCGAGATGGCTGCTTCAGGGATTGACTTCAGCCTTCCACCTTCTCAGGCCAGGTTCAGAGAGCGGTGGCTGTATGTGGATGTCGGGGTGCCCAGCCCTTGCTCTCGCACCCGACCTTGCCTGCTGTTCCCAACCCAGGCTAGGGTCATGAACCGCTCGCGAGCCCCCGTCACGCTTTTGTATGGCGCCGCTTCGAAAGTTTGAGGGCGCACAATGTGACAACGCCCAAGGTGGTGAGGGAGTTCCTTCTGTGTCGCATTGCTCCTCTCCAGCGCCCCTCTCGCCGGATGTGGGACTTTGTGGGGCGCGGAGACTTCATGCAGCTTTAGGAGGATTTGGCGCCCGAAGTGCTGTGGACGGTGCTTTGGGTCTTGACTAGTGATCCTTCCCCAGGCAGCCTACAGAGCGGCGGCGTCCTTCTGTACCTTTGTTCCGGCAAGGCCGATTTCATGAAGTAGATGCCCAACTTCGATGAGTGGGGGCTATGCCCGGCTGGCCTCACGGGGCCTCGCGAGAACCCAGTTGTCGTGGTTGCTCCCCCCGCTGCCCACAGCGGTCCCTCCCCAGGCGACGGAGCGGGAAGAGAGCCGGCGGGAGCTGATGTGGCTGATGTCGAGGTGGTGGCGTCGCATGAAGCCTCGAAGGCGGCATCTCCTGAGGCCCGCCCTGGGGCGGTGGTTGATGCAGGGTTTTGGCCTTTGGCTCCTGAGGCTGGGGCTCCCGAGCCCCCAGCCGTGCTTCGCGAGGCGACGCCCGACGGTGCCCCCAAAGCTGACTCCTCCGGCACCGACAATCCTGAGGCTTCTTTTGCGCCCCAGGCCGCCCCCCGCCCCAGGCGCTTGGGTCGGTTTCATGTAGACTTCGAGGCCCTTCGCAAGAGGAAGGAGGCATCAGGCGGCAGCAACCGCCCTTGCCGCTTATTGAAGCGCAGGAAGTACTTTGCCATGGACGAGTAAGCCTTCTTCTTTCCCTGCTCACTTGCTTTGTTATCCTTGTGGCTGACTGTGGCCCTTCAGGTCCCTCCTTGCTGAGTCCATCGAGTCGACCCAGGAGCCAGCCCCCGCAGCTTCGCCCCCTTTGTTGGCTCCGGGTCCACCGAGCTCAGGTGGTGCCCTCGCCGCTGGACCGGTTGGTGGAGTGATCTGCTCCATAGGGCGCCTTGAGCTTGCTCGTCCGATGCCCTTTCTCCGCGAGTCTTCTTTGGGCGCGTCAGGCTTGCCCCGTGCCCCTTCTCTGGTCATAGAGGGCGAATGGATGAGGTCTGTCCTTGGCTCCTCCTCCGTGGGTGGATCAACGCTGGACCGGACTCTCAGGGCGGTCCATGTGGCGACGGTTGGGGCGGCAGCCCCCTGCCCCACGCCTAGAGGGGGCTTACCGCCCCGGGGACCTCTGCGAGCTCCAGCGGAAGAAGGTGATGTGGAAGAGGTGCTCAGGCGTGCTCAGGAGCGTCGTGCCCTTCGTGAAGAGTTCCTCCAGGGGCGGCGGATGCGGTGAGCGGAATCGGGGCAGAGCTTGCTGACGAGGATGCATGCCTCGAGGCTGAAGGTTTGCGCCTTGCTGAGGAGAAGTGCAAACTAAAGGTTGCCGTAGCCCTCGCTCGTCATGAACATGATCTTGACAACGCGAAGGCTGAGGCGTCGCTGGCAGCTTCGCGGGAGGCCTGCTCCCTAGCCATTGAGGAGGCTTGGGAGGCAGACCAGCGGTGCAAGGATGCGGAGGAGCACGCACGGGAGCTCCAAGCCTGGAGCAACTCCCTGGAGCAGCAAGTGGAATTGCGCCAGGCGGCCCTTGAGTCGATGGGGGCGGCCTCTGTCGACCGGGTGGAGCTTCTGAAGCGCGAGGAGGTGCCGACGCTGGAGGCCGCTGAGCGCAACCTTGACCTTGAGCGGTTGGAGACGAGGGAGCACCTGGTGGCCCAGGCGGAGGATCATGTCGCCGCGCGCGAAGCCCGAGCCCAGGAAGAAGTCGATCGCCGCATGGCGGAAGCTCGCTTGGCCCTCGAGCGCAAACACGAGATGAGGTTGGGGCTGATCAAGGCCGAGGCCGAGGGCAGGACCGCAGCCCTCAGGGCCAAACTGACGAAGCAACGCGACGCGCGGACTCCTCTACAGCCGCCCTCGGCGCGGCGCAGGCGGAGCTGTCCTCTTCCCGGGCCGAGCAGCTTCTTCTTCAACAGAGGGTCGATGACGCCGAGGCCATTGCACAGCAAAGTGAGGACGAGCTCCGTTGGCGGCGGGTTATGGAGCATGTGCATGCCCCCATGCTTCAAACTCTTCGAGAGAGGGCCAACACAGCTTTGGGCTATGTCTGCAAGGCTGCTGCTAGGGAGCCGCACGAGGTCAACTACGCCGACAACCTCCAATTTTTCACTGATGTGGTGCCGCTTCTAGAGAAACGGTCCGAGAGGTCCCGCAGGCTTGTCGAAGAGAGGAGCCGAGCCTTGCTCGGGCGTGCCTTCTCCCGTGTCTTCAGCTATCTGCAGGACAGGGACCCCCACTTCGACTTCGACGCTGCCATCGCACCCGTGCCCATTGCCGTCTGGGGTGACCTGGCGCGGTGGGTGGAGGACAACATGGATGCCCTCGTCAGGGCCTTCACGTCTGATGACGATGGCGTGGTCGTGGGCGCCAATGAAGGCGACGTTGTGGACGATCCTGGCGATGATGGGGGTGCTGGCGGCGGTGGTGACAATGTCGACGACGCCAGTGATGCTTCCGAGGGCGCCCCAGAAGACGTGGTGAGTGATATGTCCGACTGACCGCATGTCTCCGCAGTTTATCCTACATGAAGAAGACTCGGGCTTGGCCCTGAAGAATATAAGAGCATTTTGGGAGGGGGGACCCCTCACATAAAGATTTGTAATCCGTACTCTGGTGAGCACAACGTTATGCGTGAGTTTAGTCGCTAGCCCGGTGATGGTTTGGTTGATTCGTTTACCTTCCGGCCCCGGCGTGCCATGAGCGGGCCTGCGGGGGGATGCTACGCCGCCAGCGTCCCTCGATTAACCTGCTGATCCTTTGACGAGGACCTCCGGAGAGGCTGCGGAGACAGTGGTCCTGGCTGTAGGCGTGCCTGGCCCGACCCGGCTCACGAGGGGCTCGTGAGGGGGGCAGCTGACGCTAGCTTGGGGCGTAAATCCGAAACCAGAACGCGAGAGATTGCTCGAACGAGACTAAACACCCCCTTCCTGAATGCACGCAAGCTTTGAACTCAAATCCAACTTAAATCCAAACCAAGGAAACTTGCTGACAAGGAAGAAGCAAAAAAAGCAAAAAGCCAGAAGAAAAGCAAAAAAGCCACGTCCGGCACCTAGTCTAGTCTTCGACGTCTTCTCACTAGCGCGGAGCTAAGTGCTTCCACTGGGCGTGGGCGGGAGCCCCAGGGCCTGAGGCCGGTGCTCTTGAGACTCCGGGGCATGTACAACCCCACTCATTATTACATGAGAGTGTCATGGGGCGGCGAGCTTCATAGGCACTGGGCCTTCTTCGTAGGTACTGGCCTTGCTTCATATCGCCAGATGAGGGCCCCACCTTGCACCTCACTCTGCCGCCATTGATGGCGACCGGAAACCAAGGACGACGCCAATGGGGTAGAGCGGTCGCCAGCGGTTCCCCCGACAACCACGGGTCCTCCGCTGGGGGCAGGCCATGGGGCACCTCCCGGCGGAGGGCCTACCTCTGGAGAACATCTTGACCCGACCGCCGCGAGGGTGAGCCCGGATCTCAGCCCCTTTCCTGCAGCCCCCTGCACCCTCCTCCCGAGGGATAAGAGGCTGCAACGTTGGGGCAGCCATCCGCTGCGGTGACCTGTACCTCGTGCGACCCATGGTTAGCGTAAGCTTGCTCCTGAGGGATGAGTGGTACCCGATAGTTGCTGCTGTCAGCGCGATTGTCGATGCTCTCTTGGGGTTCCTAGAAGAGCTCGGCTTCCGGCGCCTCCTCGTCCCAGTCGGACCCGAGGAACGAGCCATGACCTTCTTTGAGCTCGCGCCCCTGATCCACCATGCGGGGTACATAGGCCTCCGAGGCGACAACCTCGTGGACCTCGCTGTAGCGCCCCGCATGCCACGCAGTCTGGCTTGGGGTGTCGCCTTGTATGTGATGATGCGGTGGTCCGCCGAGGGAAAAGGCCGCGGCGCGCATCCCTTCGTTGGCCTGGGGAGGGGCCGGCGCGATCTGCCGCCCGGTGCCGGCGGAGGTGTTGGCGCTGGACCGGCCCTGGGGCCCGCCTGAAATCGTGTGGGCGTGCATAATGCCGTCGTGCGACCTGTCCTAGATCTGGGGCGGCATCTGGATGCAGAAAGGGGGCGCCCCTGAGGTGGCGGCATCCAGGAGCTCGGCCACTCGCTCCAACAACACATCGCGGCCACCTTCCAGCAAGCGGCACCGTAGTAGCTCTCGGGCCACCATGAGCGCGGCCCTGGAGTTCGCCTGCTCCCGTCAGGTGTATGGCACCGTGGCAGCGACATGGTTCGAGGCCCTTGCTGCGGCCACACCTGCCATGGCGTGAGGGCAGACGGCGTCTGGCCGCGTCGCCCACGCCCCGCAGCGCCCTGCGGAGCGCGAGCTGCCTGAGGCGCAAGGTTGAGGTCGCCCTGAGACGGCGATACGGCATGGGCGGGCCACGCCGCCCAGCGGTTGGCGTTGGCAGCCAGGTTGCTTGACATCTGGTTGGAGAAGCGGCGGAACACGACACGGAGGAAGGAGGACTCCGGCGCACCCCTACCTGGCGCGCCAAATATCGGGTTTCGGGTTCCGGCAAACCCTTGAGGTTCGAACACTGGGGTGCACGCGGAGATCTTTCCCCTACCGATCTTCGTCTGATCCTCTTGTGCGAACTAAGATGAAAATGATGAACAACACAAGAGACACGAGGTTTATACTGGTTCGGGCCACTGTTGTGGTGTAATACCCTACTCCAGTGTGTGGTGTGGTGGATTGCCTCTGGGGCTGATGATGGACAGTACAAGGGGAGAATAGCCTCGCGAGAGGTGTTCTTGAGCTGGTGCGATGGACTACTAGGGTGAGTTCAGTCGCCTCTCTCTTTCTCTCTGTTATGGTTATACCAGATTTCCAACCATCCCCTCCTTCTGTGGTGGCTAGCTCTATTTATAGAGGCCCTGTGCCTCTTCCCGAATAATTGAGAGGGAAGGGTGCCAATAGTTGGCCATTTCAAAGGGGAACATCTAGTACAAGTTATCCTGACCAAAGGTGGTCTTCGGCTGCCAAAAGCACTGGCGATGACGCCGTCCTGGGCTCCAGAGTGACCTTCGTCCTGCCGTCCGGCTGGTCTTGGTCTCATTGCACCGGAATGGTAACCTTTGCTTGATGCCTTGGCCTGTGCTTGCTCCCTTTGCACCAAAGGGGAAACAAGGACACTGCGTAGGCCGGCGCCCGCCTGGCGCCCGCCTGGTCTCGATCGTCATGGCTTGCGTCACGGGTTCCTCACGAGGTACCCTTGCATTGATCTCTCCACCTCCTCACAAGCCTACCTGATGAGGCCTCCTCTGAGGAAGGTTCCTGTCGTCCGCCCCACGAGGCTTGGCCCCTCGCGAGGGTCTTGAGCTTGAGCTGATGAAGATGGGCCGCGTTGGGCCCCCGCATGAGCCACGCCGTAGGCCGCAGGCAAGCAAGTCTGGGGACCCCCGTTCCCAGAACACCGACAATCACCCCGTGGACAGAACCATTCCTAGCCTACCTAACCTGGCAGGAACTACCCGAGGACCAAAATGAGGCACGCTGCATATTGCGGCGATCTAAATCCTACAAGGTCCACGAGGGAGAGCTTTATAAGAAAAGCATTACCGGAGTCCTTTAAAGGTGCATCTCCGAAGAGGAAGGGCGGAAGCTTTTGGCAGAAATACAGGCCGGACTTGGTGGCCACCAAGCCGCAGCCCAGGCCCTTGTAAGCAAGGCCTTCCGTATAGGTTTTTATTGGCCGACGGCCCGGGCAGATGCGCAGCATCTGGTCGAACATTGCGTCGGTTGCCAGCTTTTTGCAAACCAAAGCCATATGCCACCTACCACTCTCCAAACAATCCCCATTACTTGGCCCTTCGCGGTCTGGGGGCTTGATATGGTCGGACCCCTTAAAGGGGGAACCCATAAGAAAAAATACTTACCGGTCATGGTGGATAAATCCACCAAATGGATAGAAACCTAACCCGTCAAAACGGCTGAATCCGGACCGGTGATAGACTTCATATCTGGGGTTGTACACCGTTATGGCATCCCCCACAGCATCATGATTGACAATGGCACGAACTTTACAGCCGACAAGGTGAAACTTTGGTGCAGCAATATGGGCATCAAGCTCGATTATGCTTCTGTCTATCACCCGCAAACTAACAGTCAAGTCGAGCAAGCAAATGGTCTTATCATGAGCGGCATTAAACCCAAACTAGTGCAGTCCTTAAAGGAATCAAACACCCACTGGGTAGAGTAGCTCGACTCTATACTATGGGGGCTACGGACCACGCCGAATCGCACTATTGGATACACACTGTTCTTTATGGTGTATGGCGCAAAGGCGGTTCTGCCTTGCGACATAATTCATGACTTAGCTCGAGTGCGCATGTACGAAGAAAAAGAGGCCGAGCTCGATCGGCAGGACAGTTTGGATGCCCTGGAGGAGGAGCGCGACGTGGCAAAGGCCCATTCCGCATTCTATCAGCAACAGGCTCGAAGGTATCAAAGCAGAGAAGTACGGGCCAAAACCTATAACGTTGGCGAACTAGTTCTACGCCTGCCGGAGAAGAAAAAGAACAAGCTCAAGCCCAAATGGGAAGGTCCCTTCATTATTGACCAGGTTCTGACCGGTGGAGCGTACCGTCTGCGGGATAATCGACTCGAGCCAAACCCATGGAACGCAGCCAGACTCCGAAGATTCTATGCCTAGCACCGGACTCTATGTTCGTCTCCTTACCTCCGTCAATTTTTTGCATATCTGTCTTTTCTCTCTTTCTCTCTTTTTATTTCTCATCAAGGCCCTAAAAGGCTAAACTTGTGTCTTGGTTACACAATCTTGCTGTGCTAACCGCGCTCATTATACCTGGGGGCTTCTTATATAGAAGCTTAATCTAACTATTTTTCTGGGCTTATATCCCACACATGTGTTATTCTTCCGCATGTACCTTTTTTCGCCATTATATGCATCAATATGACTTAAGTTTTGGCCAAGCTAGGTTGCCTGGCTCTTGTATTTATGCCCTACGTTCCTGTTAATTCGGCTAGGGCATAAGGGGAGCACCTCTGCGATTGTTACTGCCGGGTCAGCCGGATGTGTACCTCAGACTGGGTGAAACCGAAAGCTAGCGTTCTTAAGGGAATATTCGGTCGGTGAATAAAAGATGACTTTTATTTAATTTGAAACATGCCCCCAGATGTTTATAGCTTGCGTCTCTTTTCGTAGTTCGGACATGCACATTAGGGCATGCGTACCCAGGGAAAGGAACCCTTAATGGAACTATTCTCCCTGGAAGATGTTTCTTACTACCCATGTAATATAACATAGCTAGTTGGCTACTTGTCTGTTCAAGCACTTATGACCCATATGCCTGGTTTCCATGCATACCCCGGTTTTTACATAACCGAGCGGGTATTCAGATGCACTCCGGACTATCAGGTCCAGAGGTCGAAGCGAAAAGGTCTGCCATGACAAATGATTTACAATCCGGCTAGGACATTACATATGTCACTTGAAGTACACAGTCACTAAGACTGATTAAATTCTTCTATACCATCCAATAGGCTATCTAGCCTACAATCTTGTTGGGTATACTTTGCGGCTAATTCTACTTGGTCAGACACTAAACTGACAGGGATCTCCTTCCCATCGGGCCCCACAGGTCCGACCTCGGCCATGTGGTTTGGGTCAGCTTTGGTATATCGCGTCTTCACCATAGCCCAGGCTTCCCTCGCACCTTCTCGGCAGGATGATATCTTCCATAATCGGAAGCGCCGCTGCGCTCCCTTGAGCTTCTCTATAAGCTCCCCCATGCCTCCTAGCGGGGGCGCGGATGGCCACAAGGCTTGGGCAATACCCTACATCACCTGCCGAACTTGCTCGTGCAGTTGTGAGAGCTCTGGTAGAAGATCACCTGAAGACTGAGGCATCTCCTCCGCGGGACGACCCGTCCGCATACCTGCAGACATAACTCTGTTAGCCGGCTTCTTCGCCGAACTCCTTTAAAAAAATCGTTCAAGCACTACTAAAAATGCCGCGTCGAAGCCTCTTATTCTCCTTCACGGAGTCCGCAAGCTGGGCTCGGACATCTTTCAGTTCCACGCCCAGCCGGATATTGGCGTCTTGGAGATTATTTTTCTCCTGTCTGACTCGCGTAAGCACGCGCTCGCCAGCATTTAGCTGTCGATCAGCATATGCCGCATTCACCGCCATGGCCTCCGGATTCACTCCGGGGTCATCTGCAACATCTATTGTTAGATTTGCATGCATGTCGTATACTATCTGCTACCAGTATTCTTTGAAATAAAAACAAGTGTTACCAGAGGGGCCCTTCTCGGACTCCTTCAATGCGGCAACAACGGCCCCTAGCTGGGCCTTGCACTCTTCCAGCTCTTGAGACAATAGGGAATTCTTCTCTGTAAGAACCTGCACAAATAATGATCCTTAAATCAGTTGCGTCAACTGTTTCAAGTCTCAGGGGCTACTAATACATATAATCGTCAGATTTTCTTATATCCCTTACATACTGGTCCGTGGCTCGGGCTAGACCATTCTGAGCAGCATGAATGTACGCGTCTCCTGAGTTGAAGGCATCGAATGCCTCTTGGGAGAAACAAGTGTCATGGAGTACGGCCCGGCGACGCCTGTGATTCATGGCGCTCTCCACTTCGGAATTTGTAGCGGATAGTCTATCTGCATCCTCTGTAGGAGGAGCATCCGGCGTCCACCCCGTGTTCGCTTCTGCCTCTATGTCCGGCCCTGGAGCCCGGCTGGTGGAGGCGTGATCGGCAGCCTCCCCGGATATAGTCCGACGAGTGTTTTTTCTACTAAGAAACACTGACATCATTATATTTTAAGAAAGTGGATAACCACGGAGCAAGGTTTTGTGTCATACCTCTGCGCCAGCATCTCCGTCCTGACCGCCTTCCTTTTTGGCCTACCCGGCTTCGGTGCCCCTTGTTGGCGAGTCGCTGCGGGTTCGGCACGGCGTCACAAAGGCCTTCCCTGTAAAAACACCATTTGTGCGGTAGGTGAAGTGCGTAAAAGGGGGTCCTTTTTGGAAGTTGGGACTCTGGTCTTTTCTTACATGTGATGCAGGGAGTAGTCTAGGATAGTCGGCCGTTATGGCCACCATGGCGTCATCACAGCTCAATTGATAGAATTTCCTGTCTATCAGCTCCACAAATATGTCTGGATCCTCTTCGAGTCCGGGGTCGAGGGCCCGGTCATGGTCCTCTGGTTGTGGAGGTGGGTTGTTGATCTCCCTTATAGCTTTTCGCAGTTCCTGCCATCAAATGGTAAGGTGAGTATTTACAACAAAGAATGCGGGAAGGTTGGGAGTAAAGAGTTACAACTCACCCAGCTTGGAGGGTTGTACATGGAGAATCCATCCCGCGGCTTAATACAGTTGAACTCCTCTTCCTCTCCCTTGAACAACTCGGACAGAATTTTTGTAAAGTAGCAGCGGAGTCCGGTCCCTTACGCTCGCAGCGGGTGGCATCATCTTCCCCGTTAAAACACCACAGGGGGTGCCCTCGATATTGAAGCGGTTGCACCCCCCGCATTATGCATATTGACATAACCTCAATTATTGTCAATCCTGATTGAGCCAGCGCTTTAATCCGGCACATCAGGTAAAGGACTTTTCCATTGTCTTCCTCCTGGGGGGCTCCGTGGGCGCCAACTTTGGCGTTTCTTCAGAGGAACATTGTTGAACTCGGGAAGACCCCTCCGAACAGGATCTAGAAGAGGGACGTCCTCCATGTAAAACCACTTCGAAGGCCAGTCTTCGGACGTCTTCTTCGGGGTACCGGACAGGTATCCGATCTCGGCGATGCGCCATATTTCGGCTCCGCCCACTTGATAAAGTGACCCCTCCTGTGTATGGGGCACAAGGCAGAATAGCCTCTTCCATAGCTCGAAATGAGCCTCACAGCCCAGAAACAACTCACAAAGGGCAACATAACCGACGATGTGTAATATGGAAGCAGGGGTGAAATTATGCAACTGGAGGCCGTAAAATTCCAGGAGTCCGCGGAGGAACGGATGGATTGGAAATCCAAGTCCCCTTGGTAAGTAAGGGACAAGGCATACCCGCTCCCCCTTGGAGGGATTGGGGAAGCTCTCCGCTTGCTCCCCGCCATTATAGGTGGCGAGCCCGGCTCGGACAGGGACCATATACGCTGGAGGGAGAAATCCCTAGGTCTGCAACTCTACTAATTGGCTGTGCAGGATGGAACACTTCTCCCAATCACCGGGCTTAGGGCTATGGGAGAGAGGGGAGGAGCTGCGATGGCCGACCATGATGGAATGGATTTTTCCGAGCGTGCTCCGATGGATTCTCGCCGTGGGAGGATGGTGTGGATTGGATCCAAGAATCCCCATCGCTTTAATAGACAATTTATTTACCTGGCTAGGGGGGCGAATGTAAAAACTCCCTGGCTCCTCACATTCGCTCGACACATGGAAGATAGCCCTTATTGGGCGCAGAAGCCAAGAAGTCCAACATTTATGGGAGCCGGACACTACTTAGCAGATATTCAAGATTTGGAGAAGAACCCGCCTTGCAATGCGGAAGACAATACTGCGCGCCAGACTCATCGTCATTGAAGCCTGGTTCAGGGGCTACTGAGGGAGTCCTGGATTAGGAGGTCTCCGGACAGCCGGACTATATCCTTTGGCCGGACTATTGGACCATGAAGATACAAGATTGAAGACTTTGTCCGGTGTCCGGATGGGACTCTCCTTGGCGTGGAACGCAAGGTAGGCAATACGGATATGTAGATCTCCTCCCTTGTAACCGACCTTGTGTAACCCTAGCCCCCTCCGGTGTCTATATAAACCGGAGGGTTTAGTCCGTAGGACAACATACAATCATACCATAGGCTAGCTTCTAGGGTTTAGCCTCTATGATCTCGTGGTAGATCAACTCTTGTAATAGTCATATCATCAAGTACAATCAAGCAGGACGTATGGTATTACCTCCATCAAGAGGGCCCGAACCTGGGTAAACATCGTGTCCCCTGCCTCTTGTTACCATCCGCCTTAGACGCACAGTTCGGACCCCCTACCCGAGATCTGCCGGTTTTGACACCGACACTTGCCGATCATCGGGCAAGTCAACCAAAGTCCACACTTTGTTCTCATACATGGATCCCATCTTAGATTTCATGGCCTCAAGCCATTTCATGGAATCTAGGCTCGTCATCGCTTCCTCATAGTTCGTAGGTTCGTCATGGTCTAGTAACATGACCTCCAGAACAGGATTACCGTACCACTCTGGTGCGGATCTTACTCTCGTAGTAATTTGATCTGAAGTTTCATGATCATCATCATTAGCTTCCTCACTAATTGGTGTAGGAACCACTGGAACTGATTGCTGTGATGAACCACTTTACAATTCGGGAGAAGGTACAATTACCTCATCAAGTTCTACTTTCCTCCCACTCACTTCTTTCGAGAGAAACTCCTTCTCTAGAAAGGATCCATCCTTAGCAATGAATATCTTGCCTTTAGATCAGTGATAGAAGGTGTACCCAATAGTCTCCTTTGGGTATCCTATGAAGACACATTTCTCCGATTTGTGTTCGAGCTTAAAAGGTTGTAGCTTTTTCACATAAGCAACGCAGCCCCAAACTTTAAGAAACTACGGCTTAGGTTTCTTGCCAAACCACAGTTCATATGGTGTTGTCTCAACGGATTTAGATGGTGCCCTATTTAACGTGAATGCAGCCATCTCTAAAGCATAACCCCAAAACGATAGTGGTAAATCGGTAAGAGACATTATATATCACACCATATCTAATAAAGTACGGTTACGATGTTCAGACACACCATTACGCTGTGGTGTTCCAGGTGGCGTGAGTTGCGAAACTATTCCACATTGTTTCAAATGAAGGTCAAACTCATAACTCAAATACTCACCTCAGACTTGTGTTTCATTAAGTAGGCATACACATATCTACTTAAGTCATCAGTGAGGGTGAGAACATAATGATATCCACGGAGAACCTCAATGCTCATTGGACCGCACACATCAGTATGTATGATTTACAGTAAATTGGTTGCTCACTCCATTGTTCCGGAGAATGGAGACTTGGTCATTTTTCCCATGAGGCATGGTTCACACGTGTCAAATGATTCATAATCAAGAGACTCCAAAAGTCCATCTGCATGGAGTTTCTTCATGCGTTTGACACTAATGAGACCAAGGCGGCAGTGCCACAAGTATGTGGGACTATCATTACCAAACTTACATCTTTTGGCATTCATACTATGAATATGTGTAACATCAAGTTCGAGATTCAATAAAAATAAATCATTGACTAATGGGGCATGACCATAAAACATATCTCCCATATAAATAGAACAACCATTATTCTCGGATTTAAATGAGTATCCATCTCACATTAAACGAGATCCTGATACAATGTTCATGCTCAAAGTTGGTACTAAATAACAATTATTGAGGTTTAAAACTAATACCAAAGATAGATGTAGAGGCAGCGTGCCGACGGCGATCACAATGACCAAGGAACCATTCCAGACGCGCATTGTCACCTCGTCCTTTGCCAGTCTCCGCTTATTCTGCAGCTCCAGTTTTGAGTTACAAATATGAGCAACTGCACCGGTATCAAATACCCAGGAGCTACTAAGAGTGCTGGTGTACACATCAATAACATGCATATCATATATACCTTTGGTGTTGCCGGCCTTCTTACTCGCTAAGTACTAGGGGCAGTTCCGCTTCCAGTGACCATTTCCCTTGCAATAAAAGAACTCAGTCTCAGGCTTGGGTCCATTCTTTGGCTTCTTCCCGGCAACTGGCTTATCGGGTGCGGCAATTCCCTTGTCGTCCTTCTTAAAATTCTTCTTACCCTTGCCTTTCTTGAAACTAGTGGTCTTATTCAACATCAACACTTGATGTTCCTTTTTGATTTCCACCTCCACTGATTTCAGCATTGAATATAACTCAGGAATGGACTTCTCCATCCCTTGCATATTGTAGTTCATCACAAAGCTCTTGTAGCTAGGTGGAAGCGACTGAAGGTTCCTGTCAATGACCGAGTCATTTGGAAGATGAACTCCAGCTGAGACAATCGGTTGTGCAACCCAGACATTTTCAGTATATGCTCGCTCACAGAACTGTTTTCCTCCATCTTACAACTGTAGAACTTGTCAAAGACTTCATATCTCTCGAGTCAGGCATGAGCTTGGAAAACCATTTTCAGCTCTTGGAACATCTCATATGCTCTGTGCTGCTCAAAACACTTTTGGAGCCCCGATTCTAAGCTGTAAAGCATGCCACACTAAATCAAGGAGTAATCATCACTACGCGACTGCCAGGCATTCATAACGTCTTGAGTTGCTGGGAAAATGGGTGCTTCACCTAGTGGTGCTTCAAGGACATGTGCTTTCTTAGCAGCGATGAGGATGATCCTCAAGTTACGGACCCAATCCATATAGTTGCTACCATCGTCTTTCAGCTTGGTTTTCTCTAGGAACATGTTGAAGTTGAGGGCAACATTGGCGTGGGCCATTGGATCTACAGGATAGATTGTAAAGACAACTTTAGACTAAGTTCATGATAATTAAGTTCATCTAATAAAATTATTAATGAACTCCCACTTACATAGACATCCCTTTATTCATCTAAGTGATACATGATCCGTATCGACTAGGCCGTGTCCGATCATCACGTGAGACGGACTAGTCATCAACGGTGAACATCTCCATGTTGATCGCATCTACTATACGACTCATGTCCGACCTTTCGGTCTCTTGTGTTCCGAGGCCATGTCTGTACATGCTAGGCTCGACAAGTCAACCTAAGTGTTTCGCATGTGTAAATCTGGCTTACACCCGTTGTATGTGAACGTTAGAATCTATCACACCCGATCATCACGTGGTGCTTCAAAACAACGATCCTTTGTAATGGTGCATAGTTAGGGGAAACACTTCCTTGAAATTTTGTGAGGGATCATCTTATTTATGCTACCGTCGTTCTAAGCAAATAAGATGCAAACATGATAAACATCACATGCAAATCATAAAGTGACATGATATGGCCAATATCATCTTGCGCCTTTTGATCTCCATCTTCGAGGCGCGGCATGATCACCTTTGTCACCGGCATGACACCATGATCTCCATCATCATGATCTCCATCATCGTGTCTTCATGAAGTTGTCTCGCCAACTATTACTTCTACTACTATGGCTAACGGTTAGCAGTAAAGTAATTACATGGCGTTTTTCATTGACACACAGGTCATACAATAAATTAAGACAACTCCTATGGCTCCTGCCGGTTGTCGTACTCATCGACATGCAAGTCATGAATCCTATTACAAGAACATGATCAATCTCATACATCACATATATATAATTCATCACATCCTTTTGGCCATATCACATCACATACCCTGCAAAAACAAGTTGGGCGTCCTCTAATTGTTGTTGCATGTTTTACGTGGATGCTATGGGTTTCTAGCAAGAACATTTCTTACCTACGCAAAATCCACAACGGTGATATGCCAATTGCTATTTACCCTTCATAAGGACCCTCTTCATCGAATCTGATCTGACTAAAGTGGGAGAGACAGACACCCGCTAGCCACCTTATGCATCAAGTGCATGTCTGTCGGTAGAACTAGTCTCACGTAAGCGTACATGTAAGGTCGGTCCGGGCCGCTTCATCCCACAATGCTGCCAAATCAAGATAAGACTAGTAACGTAAAGAAAATTGATCAAATCATCGCCCACAACTACTTTGTGTTCTACTCATGCAAAGAATCTACGCATAGACATAGCTCTAATACCATTGTTGGGGATCATAGTAATAATTCAAAATTTTCCTACGTGTCACCAAGATCAATCTAGGAGATGCTAGCAATGAGAGAGAGAGGGAGTGCATCTTCATACCCTTGAAGATCGCTAAGCGGAAGCGTTACAAGAACGCGGTTGATGGAGTCGTACTCGCGGCGATTCAAATCGCGGAAGATCCGATCTAGTGCCAAACGGATGGTGCCTCCATGTTCAACACACGTACAGCCCGGGGACGTCTCCTCCTTCTTGATCCAGCAAGGGGAGAGGAGAAGTTGAGGGAGAACTCCAGCAGCACGACGGCGTGGTGATGGAGGAGCTCGTGGTTCTCCGGCAGGGCTTCGCCAAGCACTATGGAAGAGAAGGAGGAGTTGGAGAGGGGGAAGGCTGCGCCAGGGGAAGGGTATGGCTGCCCTCCCACCCCCTCACTATATATAGGGGGAAGGGGAGAGGGGGAGGCACCCTAGGGTTTCCCCTAGGGGGAGGTGGCTAGGGCAGATTGGATCTCCCTAGGGAAACCCTAGGGAGACTTGCCCCCCGAGCCAAGCAGGTGGAGGCTTGCTTCCCAAGCTAGGTGGAGGCGCCCCACCTCCCCAAGT
Organism: Triticum aestivum; assembly: GCF_018294505.1. NCBI lineage: Eukaryota > Viridiplantae > Streptophyta > Magnoliopsida > Poales > Poaceae > Triticum > Triticum aestivum. The sequence continues at coordinate 480,097,062 of NC_057809.1, read as the reverse complement.
AACATGGGAAAAGGGTGTGGGGGCGCACAACCCCTTAGTGGGCTGGTTTGCCCCCTCCCCTTGGCCCATGAGGCCATTCAACACTTGCCGAGGCTGCCGAAACACCTTTCGCTCATGCTGGCCATAGCCTGGTACCCCCGGAACACTTCTGGACTCCAATAACCTTCCTCCAATATATCGATCTTCACCTCTGGACCATTCCGGAACTCCTCGTGACATCCAAGATCTCATCCGGGACTCTGAACTACCTTCAGTAATGTCACACCCTAGCTAGTTCAAGCATTAGAATGTGCATCATGTCTATTTTTTTTCTCTTAAATTTGAAATGGGGATGGCAGAACCCCCAACACCCCCCTGGAAACAACTAGGGTTTACTAAAATTATTTTCAATGAACCTGAAATGCCCTTCTAAAAAGTTCACCCTCTTTGTCTTGGGTTAAAACCTCTGGCAAAATTGCTGCACATTTTTCTAGGTCAACAGAAGGTCATTGAATTAAATCATAAGTATTTGAATTTGGGCATTTAAATGCTATAAAATAATTTAAATGCCCAAATAATTCTGGAAATAAATGTTTGCTGTTGGAAATATTCTAAACAGAGCTTACATTTATTTTCAGGATTTTTGGAAATATTTTAGTATTTTTAATAAAGCTAAACAGTTGCAGTTAAATAGAAAACAGAAAAAAAAATCAAAAAAAAAGAGAAGGAAGCCACCTGGGCCTTACCTGGCTCGGCCCAACCGACTGGCCAGCGCCAGTCACCCCCTACCTCGCGCTAGGAGGCAGGGGCGCGTGCTCGCCGCGTGCCAGCCACGCACTGGCCACCTCCTGCTTCTGCCGACGCCCGGAAGACGCCCAGGGACGCCACGCGACCCCCACGTCCCCCTCTCATCCTCGCTCACTCTCCCCCTCGTCTCCCTCATCCTCTCCCGCGATGGCCGAGCGCGTCCCCCGCCGCCAATCACCGTAGTTGCCACCACAGCCATCCCCTCGCCTCTCCGACGAGCTCATTAGCTCCGCCTCGACTCCCTTGTCCTCCCCACCGAGCCACGCATCGCTGGAGGCCCTGCAGCACCGCCATCGCCGTCGTCTTCTACCTCGGGCATCCGAGATCTCCGGCGACCGCACCTCTTCTCCAGCCCGTCCCCGAGCCCGCTGAGACCGCCACACGACTCCATGTGAGCTCCTGCTTCTTTCCCCGTGCTCGCCCCCTCCGTTTCCGTCCCCTAGCTCCATCTTCCACCATGGCCGATGCTCGCCGGTGCCGTGCCTCGTCGCCGTCGTGGCCAGAGCCACAGTGGCTTGAAGCCGGGCACACCACCGTGCTCCAGACCTCACCAGGAGCATGTAGCACACACCAGCGCCTCCCCTAGCGCCTTGCATCGCCTAACCCGCCGTTGGCCGAACTTCGGCCGCCGCTGTCGAGCTCGCCGCTGTCGTTTCCGGTGCCCCCGTGTCCAACCACTTGCCCCACTAGATGCGCACGAGCCCCAGCTACGTGTAGCACTTCTCCGCCGTCGTTTTGGTCGCCTGAGGGCGTTTTCCGAAGCCCTCCGCCGTCTCGGCCTCGCCGGCGACTCAACGCCGGCGGGATTAGCCCTGTTGACTGGTGGGTTTGACCACTGACGTGGACTGGGTGGGCCCAGTTGACTCCCCTGAGTCAATGACAAGTGGGCCCCCCTCTGTTAACTAAATCAGATTAGTTTTAATTAAAGATAATTAGCTTAATTAACTACTAACACGCGGGACCCACCAGTCTGGTTTGACCTGGATGTCCCCATTGACCACTGACGTCACCCTGATGCATTGCTGATGCAGTAATTGATTTACTAGAATTATTTTTATACAGGAAATTCCAGAAAATGTTTAAAACTTCTAAAAATCATAGAAATTCAAAAGTAACCCCAAATGAAATAATTTATATATGAAAAATTATCAGAAAAATTCAATCTATCCATCTGTAATGGTTTCATGCATGACAAAACAAGTTTACCTTGCTGTTTAAGCAGAATAAGGAAATGCACTATTAAGGCCATGCTTAATGAGCTAATATTTGAATCTTTGCTTCGAATGAGTTCATTTCCTTTCTATTATAACTTGCATTAGGCCAATACACATTCATATTGCCATGTCATAGCATGCATCATATTGTTGCATATCATCATGTGTTGATTGTATTCCGATGTGTTTTTCGCGGTAGGTTCTGCCTCCGAGGATATTCACGAGTATCCAACTGAAGGGCAGTATCCCACTACCACTCCATCAGGCAAGCAACCATTGATCATTCTGATACAAACCCATGTTCTCGCTTCTGCTCTTGTTTACTGCATTAATACAACGCGATTCAAACTGTTGTGTGCTACGGTAGTTGAACCCTTATCCTCTGCATGACCTGTCATTGCCACAGTAACTAGATGAAACCCACTAGCATGTGTAGGAGTTGATTGAGCCATGTATGTGATTCCTACCTTGCTATGCCTGCTATGCTTAGAGTTGTGTCAGGTCTGGTTCATCTGGGTGATGGGCTAGAGTGAAATACTTATGTCAGTAATGTGAGGGATGTGTTGAACATGTTTTGGTAAAGGTATCGATGAGAGGCCATGTAGGAGTACATGGTGGGTTGTTTCATTGAGGCCGTCCCTAAGAACTGAGATCTGTATGTGTGATTTAAGATGCAGTTACTACCGTACATTGGGCCCAAAACCAATGGACCCTCTCAGCTTCTTAATCACCTTAGTACTCTGTCCAGGAGTTGCAAATAGTTTCTGGTGTTTGTAGGTTATGTGTTGGCGGCCGTGCGTAGCGCTGACCCTAGGGGTGGGCTATGTTGCAGTAGATACACCATGGCCGGGTATGTCGGGCTCCCGTTAGGTGTCTCGGGACCCTGTTCACATCGTTCGGGGCCGTATGTGGAAACCTCGGCCGGACTCCCTGCGCATGGAACCTGGATAGGCGATAAACCTGGACTAGAGACTTAAGTGTTTAGGTAGGCCGTGGCCGACACCCTCACTGGGCTTCCGCTTGAAGGTTGCCGAGTACATGTCGTGTAAGCGGCGGTAAGTGGTGAAAGCGTGTATGAAGAAGTACACCCCTGCAGGGTATAAAACTATTCGAATAGCCGCGTCCGCGGTAAAGGACTACTTGGTTGCCTATACAGTTCATAGACAAGTCAATGGATACTAATAAAAGACTCAAGATAAGCGTGAGTACCGAGGATGGCCCTCTCGTAGGATGACGAGAGAGGATCCCTGGTGGAGTATTGTGATGGTGAGTAGTGGACTCGTGTGCGAAAACTATTTTACTGGTGGAGTTCCGTAGGATAGCTTAGCCAAGAGTCAAAGCTGGCTTGCTGCATTAACCCCACCACCTTCTTGAGGATAATCATGTATAGTAGGATCTGATGTAAGACTTGCTGAGTACCTTTGTACTCATGTATGCTTAATTACTGTTTTCAGACGACACTGCCCACTCCAATGGGTTCTACGTAGACCTTGACGTCGACGAGTGACTAGCCACCCAGGTGGTGATCCTGGCCATGGAGGGCCTTATGTAGATAGACAGGCTTCGAGAAGCCTTCCTTCTTTCTAGAGTCTGTACTCAGACTAGTTGCTTACGCATGTGCTTGCATGTTTGTATGACTTGAGTGTCGGGTCATGTGACCCCTATCTGTATGAACATGTTATGTATGGCTCTCTGGAGCCTTTAAATAAAGTACTTGAGTTGTAGAGTTTTGTTGTGATGCCATGTTGTATGTACTCATATCGGGCATATTGTGTGTATGATTGAAATGCTTGGTATGAGTGGGATCCAACAATCTAGTTGTTTATCCTTGGCAGCCTTTCTTATGGGGAAATGTAGTCTAGTATTCCTCGAGCCATAGTAGTCCGCTACAGCCCGGTTCACCGGAGTCCTGCTAGCCTAGCACTACTGTTCAGGACACTTGACTGGTCGGCATGTGTTTCACTTCGTTCCTATGTCTGTCCTTTCGGGGAAATGTCACGCGGTGACTTACGGAGTCCTGCCTAGCCTGCTACAGCCCGGGTTCCCCGGAGTCCTGTTAGCCCAGTGCTACAGCCCGAGATCACTCGCTGATGACCGACATGTTCGATGTGATTCATGTATGCCTGTCTCCATAGGTCTGTGCCGCTTTGGTTTCACGACTAGCCATGTCGGCCCGGGTTCTCTGTCATATGGATACTAGCGACACTATCATATACGTGAGCCAAAAGGCGCAAACGGTCCTGGACATGGTAAGGCGACATCGTGGGATACCGTGTGTGAGGCCGCAAAGTGATATGAGGTGTTACCGGCTAGATCGATGTGACTTGGAATCGGGGTCCTGACAAGTAACTACATACTATTCCTGTTACAACTCTAGCGTCATCGAACCTTAAGTGTGTAGACCCTATGGGTTCGGGAACCATGCAGACATGACCGAGACACCTCTCCGGCCAATAACCAATAGCGGGATCTGGATACCCATATTGGCTCCCACATGTTCCATGATGATCTCATCGGATGAACCACGATGTCGGGGATTCAATCAATCCCGTATACAGTTTCCTTTGTCTATCGGTATGTTACTTGCCTGAGATTCGATCGCCGGTATCCCCATACCTTGTTCAATCTCGTTATCGGCAAGTCTCTTTACTCATTCCGTAATGCATGATCCCGTGACTAACTCTTTAGTCAAACTGAGCTCATTATGATGATGCATTACCAAGTGGGCCCTGAGATACCTCTCCGTCATACGGAGTGACAAATGATGTGAGACTATCTTCTCCTTTTGTCTTCTCCGCAACCACCATTCTATTCCACCTATAATGCTATGTCCATGGCTCACACTCATGTATTGCGTGAAGATTGAAAAAGTTTTAGAACACCAAAAGTATGAAACAATTGCTTGGCTTGTCATCAGGGTTGTGCATGATTTAAATATTTTGTGTGGTGAAGATAGAGCATAGCCAAACTATATGATTTTGTAGGGATAACTTTCTTTGGTCATGTTATTTTGAGAAGACATGACTGCTTTGTTAGTATGCTTGAAGTATTACTATTTTTATGTCAATATTAAACTTTTGTCTTGAATCTTTCGGATCTGAACATTCATGCCACGATAAAGAAAATTACATTGAGAATTATGCTAGGTAGCATTCCACATGAAAAATTCTGTTTTTATCATTTACCTACTCGTGGACGAGCAGGAATTAAGCTTGGGGATGCTTGATACGTCTCAAACGTATCTATAATTTTTGATTGTTCCATGCTATTATATTATCTGTTTTGGATGTTAATGGGCTTATTTATACACTTTTATATTATTTTTGGGACTAACCTACTAACCCAAGGCCCAGTGCAAATTGCTGTTTTTTTGCATATTTCAGTGTTTCACAGAAAAAGAATATCAAACGAAGTCCAAACGGAATGAAACCTTCGGAAGAGTTATTTTTGGAACAAACATGGTCCAGAGGACTTGGAGTGGACGTCAGGAAATCAACAAGGAGGCCAGGAGGCAGGGGGCGCGCCTACCCCCCTTGGGCGCGCCCTCCACCCTCGTGGGCCCCTCATGGCTCCACCGACCTACTTCTTCCTCCTATATATATATCCATATACACTGAAAACATCCAGGAGCACAACGGAACCCTATTTCCACAGCCGCAACATTCTGTACCCAAGAGATCCCATCTTGGGGCCTTTTCTGGAGCTTCCCCGAAGGGGGAATCAATCACGGAGGGCTTCTACATCAACACCATAGCCTCTCCGATGATGTGTGAGTAGTTTACTTCAGACCTTCGGGTCCATATTTTTTAGCTAGATGGATTCTTATCTCTCTTTGGATCGAAATACAAAGTTCTCCTCGATCTTCTTGGAGATCTATTTGATGTAACTCTTTTTGCGGTGTGTTTGTCGAAATCTAATGAATTGTGGGTTTATGATCAAGTTTATCTATGAACAATATTTGTTTATTCTCTAAAATCTTTTATGTATTATTGGTTATCTTTGCAAGTCTCTTCGAATTATCAGTTTGGTTTGGCCTACTAGATTGATCTTTCTTGCAATGGGAGAAGTGCTTAGCTTTGGATTCAATATTGCGGTGTCATTTCCCAGTGACAGCAGGGGCAACAAGGCACATATTGTATTGTTGCCATCGAGGATAAAAAGATGGGGTTTATATCATATTGCTTGAGTTTATCCCTCTACATCATGTCATCTTGCCTAATGGGTTACTCTATTCTTATGAACTTAATACTGTAGATGCAAGCTAGATAGTGGTCGATGTGTGGAGTAATAGTAGTAGATGCAGAATCGTTTCAGTCTACTTGTCGCGGATGTGATGCCTATATACATGATCATGCCTAGATATTCTCATAATTATGCACTTTTCTATCAATTGCTCGACAGTAATTCGTTCACCCATCGTAATACTTTTGCTATCTTGAGTGAAGCCACTAGTGAAACCTATGGCCCCCGATTATATTATCCATTATATTAATCTCCCGGCAACAAACTATTTCTCTCACCGTTTATTTTGCAATCTTTATTTTCCAATCTATATCATAAAAATACCAAAAATATTTATCTTATTATTATTATCTCTATCAGATTTCACTCTCGTAAGTGATCGTGAAGGGATTGACAACCCCTTTGTCGCGTTGGTTGCGAGGTTCTTATTAGTTTGTGCAGGTACGAGGGACTTGTGTGTAGTCTCCTACTGGATTGATACCTTGGTTCTCAAAAACTGGGGGAAATACTTATGCTACTTTGCTGCATCACCCTTTCCTCTTCAAGGGAAAACCAACGCAGTGCTCAAGAGGTAGCAAGTTGGCATAGATGGAGATTAGGATTTGTCACTCTGAGTATCGGAGAGGTATCTTTGAGCCCTCTCAGTAATGCACATCACTATAAGCCTTGCAAGCAATGTAACTAATAAGTTAGTTGGGGATGGTGCATTACGGAACGAGTAAAGAGACTTACCGGTAACGATTTTGAACTAGGTATTGAGATACTGACGATCGAATCTCGGGCAAGTAACATATCGATGACAAAGGGAACAACGTATGTTGTTGTGTGGTTTGACCGATAAAGATCTTCGTAGAATATGTAGGAACCAATATGAGCATCCAGGTTCCTCTATTGGTTATTGGCCGGAGATGAGTCTCGGTCATGTCTACATAGTTCTCGAACCCATAGGGTCCGCACGCTTAACGTTCGGTGACGATAGATATTATGAGTTTATGTGTTTTGATGTACTGAAGATTGATATATTGGAAGCCTATGTTTGGACATGGGAATGGTTCCGGATGAGTTTGGGCATTTTCCGGAGTACCGGGAGGTTACCGGAACCCCCTGGGAGTATATGGGCCTTATTGGGCCTTAGTGGAATAGAGGAGAGGAAGGGAAAAGGTGGGAGGCGCACCCCCCTAGCCCAATCCGAATTGGGTTCCCCCCTTTCCTTCCTTCTCTCCTCCCCTTTCCTTCTCTCCTACTCCTACTACTTGGAAGGGGGGAATCCTACTCCCGGTCGGAGTAGGACTCCCCTAGGGCGCGCCATAGTGGGCCGTCCCTCCCTCCCTCCTCCACTCCTTTATATATGGGGGAGGGGGCACCCCATAGACACACAAGTTGATCATTGTCTTAACCGTGTGTGGCGCCCCCCTCCACCATAATCCACCTCGGTCATATCATAGCGGTGCTTAGGCGAAGCCCTGTTCCGGTAGATTCATCATCACCGTCATCACGCCGTCGTGCTGACGAAACTCTCCCTCGACACTCAGCTGGATATAGAGTTCGTGGGACATCACCGAGCTAAACATGTGCAGATCGCGGAGGTTTCGTTCCTTCGGTGCTAGGATCGGTCGGATCGTGAAGACGTTCGAATATATCAACCGTGTTGTCAATAATGCTTCCGCTTACGGTCTATGAGGGTACGTAGACAATACTCTTCCCCTCTCGTTGCTATGCATCACCTAGATACATCTTGCGTGTGCGTACGAAAATTTTGAAATTACTGCGTTCCCCAACAAGCAGATAATTCATGAGTAATACCAAGTTCATCAAGATAGTCATCAAGACCAGTATTCTTGAACTCGGTCCCATTATCACTTCTAATGTGCTTGATCTTCACACCGAAGTTTGTTGAAGCCCTCGAGGAAAATTGTTTGAAGACTTCCTGCACTTCACTTTTGTAAGTGATGATATGCACACATGTGTAACGAGAAAAGCATCAACAATAACAAGGCCATATAAAGATGCAGCATTAGTGAATGTGGCATAGTGAGTAGGGCCGAAGAGATCCATGTGAAGCAATTCAAATGGACGAGTGGTAGTCATGATAGTCTTTGAGGGATGCTTGGCCTTGGTCATCTTTCCAGCATCACAAGCTCCACACAAGTGATCCTTGAGGAATTTTACACCCTTGATGCCAATGACATTCTTCTTCTTCGCGAGTGTGTGCAAGTTCCTCATGCCAGCATGACCTAGTCGTCGATGCCATAACCAGCCTTCTGAAGCTTTTGCTAGTAGACATGTGGCAGATTGTGGTCCTATAGAGAAATCAACAATATACAAGTCTCCTCTCCTAAAGCCTTCGAAGACTTTGGAATTGTCAGCTTCCATGATCACAACAGAACGATACTTGCCAAAGACAACAACCTTATCAAGATCACAAAGCATTGAGATAGATAGGAGGTTGAATCCTAAGGACTCGACAAGCATGACTTTGTCCATGTGTCGATCTTTTTTGAGATTGCAACCCTACCTAGACCCAATACCTTGCTTTTTCCTTTGTCAGCATAGGTGATATGCTTCAGATGTGACGGAGATAAAGCAATGTCCATCAATAAGTTCTTGTCACCGGTCATGTGATTTGTACATGCACTGTCGAGGACCCACTCAGTGGCTTCGATTTGATCATCCTGCAGATGAATTAGTGCATCTTACGAACTCATATACTTCATCACTAAAGAATATGACATCAAATTCATCAGATCAATCTCATCAAACAATACAACATATATAGCAGTATGAGGACGTGAGAAATGAAAATTCATTTCCTCATGATTAGCTTGCATCCTTTCAAGCATGTTCAGGTCTCCAGCAAATTCTTCAGACATTTAAGTTCGTCTGTAGACCTAACCCTGCATAAGAGATTAGTTCTTTTTCTTCACCACCCACATCTGGAGGGGTGGCAAAGAGTTCACCATTTTGCGATCTCCATAAGAAAAAGGTGGCATAGAAGCCAGCCCATTTCGTTTCATGGAATAGGGGTTAGAGTAAGCATATGAATAACCAGAGAAATTATTCGAGGACTTATGAACATAATGATTTGAAGAATGATGCACATATTCATAGCCTTTAGGCTTTCGCTGCGAAACAGAAGTGTTAGCACGATGATGTTCATATGAGGAATTTGATCCACGTGAGGAATTTGATCCATATGAGGACTTGCATCCATATGAAGACATTGATCTGGGGTTCCTTTTCCTCACAGGTGGTGTCATCACTACTAGGAAAAGGGCTATAGATGAAATTGATACTAATGGCGCACCAGACATGTGGTGCGCCACTACTATATACTAATGGCGCACCATGTGTTGGTGCGCCATTAGTGTCCAAATACTAATGGCGCACCACATCCATGGTGCGCCATTAGTAACAAGATTTTTTTTTCAAAACTAGTAAACTAGTAATGGCGCACAACTCCCACGATGCAACATTAGTAAAAAAAATTCAATTTTTTTAATTTTTTTTTCAAAACTAGTAATGGCGCACCAGGGGATAGTGCGCCATTACTAGTTAAAACTAGTAATGGCGCACCACATCCACGGTGCGCCACTAGTAATTTTTTTCAATTTTTTTATATTTTTTGAAAACTAGTAATGGCGCACCATGGGAACTAGTAATGGTGCACCACTCCCACGATGCACCATTACTAACTTGGCCCAAAAATTCCATCGCATGCACCCCCCTCACAGTGGACCGCCTTTTCAGTTTAAAAAAATAAAAGAAAATGATGAAAATGTCCAAAATATAAAAGAAAAAAAGTTTCCCATGTGATATGTGGTCTAGTTGTTGGGAAAATTCACAAATATGAATTTCGACTTTATTTGCGAAATCTCTCTGGAATTTGTAAAATGGGCATAACTTTTGCATACGAACTCGGATTAAAAAGTTTTCTATATGAAAAATCATCTACTCGAAAAGTTACATCCGAACCCCGTTAAACATTTTCAAAATCCTCAAAAACCTAATAGAAAAAAAGTTACGGGGCTTTTATGATCTGGAGGCAAAAAAATTTAAAAAATTTCAAACTTACTAGTGGCGCACCGTATGCTAGGTGCGCCACTAGTAACAGAAAAAAATTAGTTTCAATTTTTTTCGGGATTTTTTTTTCAAAATATGATATGCAATATGAACGGAAGTTTGTAATATATTTTCAAAATTTCATCACACTCATGAACATGAAAAAGTCCTAAACATCAACAACATTTAATAGGATTGATATGCTAGATATGTCAACAAGTGCCTGTGAAGTGAGATGGTGCTGAGGTTGGATAGAACTCTGAAGTTAAGCGTGCTTGGGCTGGAGCAGTGTGAGGATGGGTGACCTTTTGGGAAGTTTGACCACGGAGTGCGATTTGACCTGAGATTAAGCATATTGACCCGAGATTAAAAAAATGAAAAAAATTCAATTTTTTTAAAAAAATTCAAAAAAAAATTGATTTTTTTATTAATAATGGCGCACTTCTATGTGGTGCGCCATTACTATCTGACTTAGTAATGGCGCACCTCTAGGCATACTAATGGCGCACTACAGGTGCGCCATTAGTATCTGGTATACTAATGGCGCACCACTAGTAAAAAATACTAGTGGTGTGGTACTAGTGGCGCACCAGTAGTGCGGCATTAGTAGGCAAAACTGGTGCGCCACTAGTAGCCTTTTCCTAGTAGTTCATGATGACATTCACCTGAAGACTTTCAAGGCACCTTCTGGGAACCCAGATTTTCTTTACAGGGGGGTTGTTCCTGCAGTTAGTGCCAACATATCTAGCAAATACTTCACCATTCTGATTTTGACCACGGAGTGCGATCTGACCTGAGATTAAGCATATTGACCCGAGATTAAGAAAAAAATAAAAAAATGATTTTTAAAAAAAAATAAAGAAAAATTGAAAAAAAATTATTAATAATGGCGCACTTCTATGTGGTGCGCCATTACTATCTGACTTAGTAATGGCACACCTCTAGGCATACTAATGGCGCACTATAGGTGCGCCATTAGTATCTGCTATACTAATGGCGCACCACTAGTAAAAAATACTAGTGGCGTGGTACTAGTGGTGCACCAGTAGTGCGCCATTAGTAGGCACCTTCTGGGAACCCAGATTTTCTTTACAGGGAGGTTGTTCCTGCAGTTAGTGCCAACATATCTAGCAAATACTTCACCATTCTGATTTTTGAACAGTTTACACTACAAGAAATTTGTTAATACGTGACGGTGACAGTCCGTCATGGACTAGGAGAAAACTGTCATCGGTGCCCACCCATGACGGAGTCGATGTTCGTCATGTATATCGCATCATAATTTGGCAGCATGCTGACCATGACGGATTTTCACCATCAGGGATTTGCCCCAGGCCCGCCCAAGGCCCAAATCATTGTGACGGAACAATCTGTCATGGATTGACGCCACGTATGATTTTCAATTAACCAACTGCAATGACGTGGCTGCCTACGTGGACACTATTTTCTGTCACAGAAATCGTCACGCAATTTGGGGCAATTTAAATTTAGTTCTTCCCATTAGCCTATTTCATTCGGCCCAATTTTCAACAACTACATTTTTAAGCACAATGCGTTCCACAAATTATAATGCAAACTATGGCCCAAGACAAAGTATTTCCAAAGTTTCATACATACATATATGAATCAGTATGCAATCATCCACAGGTATTTACAATATAGAAGTTTACAAAATTCTCAGGAAATGATAATTTTACAATATAGGTTGACAAAATATCACTCAACAAAGTTAGGAAATAGTACAATCTAGCTCACACAAAGAGAACATTTAAACTATTAAAGTTATTATTCATCTTGTCGTCGGCCCTCTTGATGGAAACTATGTATCATGTCATGTTGATTGTTATTGGCAGCACCAAGTAGCCCACTATGCAATCATACCTAGCATATTTACAAGACCATTAGATATGTTAGATATAAATAGATAGAAGAGAATCGCAACAAATGTAAAAACTGAATCATGTCTTATCCAAAATTCTAGTAGTTGCTTAACTAACTAGCAGATCTCACAAAATCTACACTGCTAGTGCTCGCATGGTGAGAAAAGAAAAGACAATAGCCAGCAGTAAGAAGTGTTGTGCTCATGAAGTAACTCAACCAAACATTTTTCAAGAGCTGGATTCCAAATTATCTTCTTTAGTGACACAAGGACATCTCAATAATCATTTGATGTAAGTAAAAGACCAAAAGCATGGACTGAGTTTTTGGTTGGAAGAACAAGCATGAATTATGTGTATTTTCAGTCAAGTATACTTCCAGCAAACATCATAATTCACAAATGCAAATTGAGCGAGTGCCATAGTAGAACATAAGGGTAAATAGATGTTTGAGTAAAGTGTATGAATATTCAGCGCACTGTCCAAACTTCATAGACATTCAAGAATGGCGTTCTTGGCGAGCTCACCGGGGATGATGAGGCGGACGGAGGACATGGGAGGTGGCAGCCATGGCACTTTTTCTCAATACATGGAATAAAACTACACATAAGAACGAGCATGTACCTATAGAATCTGCAGATACAAGTTTTTCTTCATTTAGATATAAAATGGTATGAGTTTCTCAATTCTAAAAGCTGGCAGGATAAATGGTGTAGGAAATTACTATTTAAAAAATCATACAACATACATCAGACTTCTGAATTAGCAGTGTACAACTACAAAGCAAACAATCTTACTCTTAGTCATTTGATTGAGATTAATGAATTGACTTGAGAACAAAACTCTAAAAAACATGTCGCTCTATTAATACAGTAGCAAAAATCGTGTATCGAAGACCTATTTTAACAAAACATATATACTCCGTGCTTACACAAAGACGGACACCAGTACATGGAAGAAATATAATTAAGCAAGGCGGACAAGACAAAACAACTATTTACAATAGCCTACCAACTAGGAGCACTAAAGGTCGGGCACATACTTAACAGATAAAGAACAGGAGCATCATATACAGCAGATTATTGCAACAAGCACATAATGAAAGAACTTGCAGTTCATATTTAAGCGGGACAGTTGCAATAAATCATGTAACCAAACTTCATGCTTAAGAAAGAAAGTAGCAATACTCTGTCCCCAAAATAGATGGCAGATTATGTACAGAAATATGAACATAAATAATGTCAAACCAACATCAATATATCCACCACTAGATATACTTTCGTAATATATTTATTGAACACTGTAGTTGTTGATATTTTCTCCTACATATTTGGTCAAACTTTGAAAGAAATGACTACTTGACTGAGTTTATACACCATGTATTTGGCGATAGAGGGATTATGTCTTAAGGTTATGCTACTAGAGACAAGACCACAATTAACAAAGTATATTACAAATTTACACAGTTGGATACAAATACAGTGCACACAATTTAAAATTCAGCAAGGTGCATAACCCAGAACAACTATTTACAACAAACCTACCAACTATTGAGTAGTAAAGGAGGACAACTGCAACATATAATCATATGAAACAAACAAGTCAACATTGCAGCATGCATGCTTTGATTTATGTAAGCAACAAAAAACCTAGTGCAACAGATTTATGTTTTGTTGTTGTACAGTATATGTCCATAGTATCTCAAAGAGAAAAAGAGAAAATATCACAGATCTTCATCACAGAAATGCATTACCTATCCTGTTTGGAACCAGTGCATGGATATAGAACGAAAAACATTGTGGGACAGAGGGTATGGAGAGAAGCAAAGCCTCACCAGACATCGCCCTCCTTCTACCTGGTACCCTGGAGAAGACCTCCTAGAAGACGCAGAGCTCCATGAGCGACCTGTCGAAGGCACTCGCACCGGTGCCGCCGTCGTATCTACCCTGGCATCCACATCCTCGTCGAAGATGAAGCGGATTGCGCCGTCCTCCCAGAAGCCCAATGCGTCCTCCGCATCCATCTGAGGAGGGAGAAGCGAATCTGAGCGGGAAATCCTGGGGTGAGAGGAAGAAGAGGATGCGGGAAAGCAGATCCATCCTCGCTGAGGGCGGATGAAGGCGAGAGGCGGCCTGGGTGGAGGTGAATCGGGCGGAGGAGCGAATCCGCCGGCTTGGTCTTCTGCCGCGGCAGGGCAGGGCGAGATCCGAGCACCGCCGCTGGGGTGAGGAAGGGCACACCGGCATGTAGGTGGTCGGCGGCGGGGGCGAGCTCCTCTAATGCTCGCCGACAAAGAGTTGTGGGAGGAGGGAGGCGAGGTAGTAGGTGGCGGCGATTGGGAGTTAGGAGGGGGGCTGCGGACGAGGGTTAGGGTTAGCATCTTATATGGGTAAAGATTAGATGGGCTTTAGCGGGCTTGGCGGGCTATACCACGCCATCCATGACAGTTTTGAAAACGTCAATAGAAATCTGTCATGGATTAACAAATTTCTTGTAGTGTTATAGTTGGAGTCAAATGACTCATCAGAAGAATGTGAAGATTCACATGTAAAGCCAGATAAAGTGGAAGGATCTACTAGAGGTCTTTTTGCAGCAACCCATGAGGTTTTAGGATACTGCTCAGGTTTCCAGTAGGTCCCATCAGCATTGAGTTCCCTCTTTCCTAGGGTTCCTGTTGAGGATATGCTTTTTAAGCACATTACAAAGAGTCTGATGCCCTTTGAGGCTTTTGTACATGCCTGCCACATACAATTCCTTCAGCCCTACATTACCAGTGATACTAGTGGTATCCTCATATGAGGAATTTGTGATAACAGAGACAGTTGAAGAATTTGCAGCAATAGAATCATTTGAACTTCCAGGTGAAGAATTAGCAGATTCACGTTCAATGCATTTTAAACATGGTGGAATGAATTCGACCTGAGCGGAACTGATCTGTTGAGCAAGCAATGAATCATGTTCCTTCTAAAGATCTTCATAACTCACCCTTAGCTTCTAAAGATCTTGCTTTCTTTGAAGAAATTCATAAGAAAGCTTCCCATGATCGGCTAAGAGAGTGTTATGATGACACTGAAGGTTGTCAAACTTAGCTGAAGTCTCTGAAGATTTTCAGTCAAAGTTTGAGTTCAATCCATTTCTTCACCCAACAGTTCATCACTTTTGTCTAGCATATTTTGACCCTTTTCAAAAGCCTTTTGTTGTTTCACAGCAATATTAGCAAGTTTACTATATCTAGGCTTGTGGTTTTCATCAGATTCATCCTCACTTGATTCAGAGGAGGGATATTTGAGTACCTTGGCACCTTTTGCCATGAAGGAATAGGTGGAGTGTAGTCATCATCGCAGTCGTTAGTAGTGTTACGGAAGTCATTTTCCTCAGAGTTGAAGATGGACTTGCTAACAAAAGCAGTAGCAAGGGCTAGGCTCGCCACACCAGAGTCTAACTCCTCAGATGCCTCCTCTTCCTCATTTTCCTCGGGTTCAGCTTCAGAGTCCATTTCCTTGCCAATGAATGCCCGAGCCTTTTTGGAGCTGCTCCTCTTGTGAGATGAAGACTTTGAAGATTTTGACGATGAGGACTTTGAAGAATTCTTCTTCTTCTTCGAGTCATCAGAAATATCATCCTTGTGTTTCTTCTTCTTTGATTCCTTCTCCCACTGAGGACAATCAGTAATATAGTGACTAAGTTTCTTGCATTTGTGGCAAGTTCTCTTCTAGTAGTCACGGGATGAGGAATCTGATCTCATGTCATCACCTCTTGAGGATTTACCAAAGCAACCACGTCTTGAGAACTTATGAAATTTCCTCACGGGCATTGCCAACTCCTCACTCAGTTCTTCAGGATCACCAAGGCTGCTACCAGAATCCTCATCTTCATATTCAGAGACTGCCTTGGCCTTCAGTGCGCGAGATCGACCATAGCTTGGTACGTAGAGATCTCTCTTCTCAGCAAGTTGAAACTCATGAGTATTTAGCCTCTCGAGGATATCAGCAGGATCAAGTGACTTGTAGTCTCCATGTTCTTGAATCATCGGTGCGAGACTGTCAAATGAGGAATAAAGTGATCTCAGTAATTTCTTCACCACCTCATGGTCGGTGATGTCAGTGGCACCAAGTGCTTGAAGCTCATTTGAGATGTCAGTGAGGTGATCGAAGGTTTGCTGAACAGTTTCATTATCAAGTCTTTTGAAGCAATTGAAGAGATTGTGAAGAACGTCAACTCAAGAGTCACACTATGTTGAGACTCCTTCGTTGACCTTGGACAACCTATCCCAGATAAGCTTAGCTGTCTCCAAAGCACTCACTCTGCCATACTGCCCTTTTCTTAGATGGCCACATATGATATTCTTCGCTTGAGAGTCGAGTTCCTTGAATCTCTTCACATCAACAGCGTTAATGGTAGGCGTGACGAAGGGAATGCCATTTTCCACAACGTGTGCGAGAGATCGTTGTCAATTGCCTTAAGATGCATTCACATCTTATCCTTCTAGTAGGGGTAATCCGTCCCATTGAAGGTAGGACACCCAGCCGAGACCTTGATCATGTCTGCAGCCGACATAACTAAAACTCCAGGTGGCTAAACCAAAATCACACAGAATAAGGGAGTACCTTGCTCTAATACCAATTGAAAGTGTGTTATATCGACTCGAGGGAGTGAATAGGCGATTTTTACAAATTCTTCACTGAGGAATTTCAGGGTGAGGAAATTCCTAAGCAACAAACTACTTAGCAGCGGAATAAGTACTCAGATGCAAGCATAACAGAGTAGTAGCACAGTCATCATGATGAAATGAAAACAAGCACATAGTACAAGTAGCATGAGCACATGATAAGCAGGTTGAAGACAAACTGGCTAAAGAAATAGGATTGAGGAAATTGAGAAAGTCTTCAGTCAAAGTCTTCAAACAGTAACGATCACATACTTCAACACATGAATGAGGAAATGAAAGGGTTGAGGAAATAGAACCAGTAGCTTGGTGAAGATGATGATTTGGTAGACCAGTTCCAACGGATGTGACAGTCGTACGTCTGGTTGGAGCGACTAGGTATTTAAACCTTAGGACACATATTCCTCACCGTATTCTCCTTAAGCTAAGGTCACACATACCTCTCCCAATCACTCGTGGTAAGTCTTTAGGTGACTTCCAAACCTTCACAGACTCGGTCACTCGGCGATCCACAATTTCCTCTTGGATGCTCTAGAACTTGACGCCTAACCGTCTGGAGGATGCACAATCCTCAAAGGTAACAAGCATCGGTTCCACACAGGAACAATCTCTTCAATGATGCTCAATCACTTTGGGTTTTTAGATATTTGGGTTTGGGTTTTTCCTCACTTGATGATTTTCACTCAAAGTCCTCGGAGGATGGGATGCTCTAAATGACAAGTGTCAGTTTCTCTCGGAGTAGCCAACCAACTAGTGGTTGTAGGGGGGCGGCTATTTATAGCCTAGGGAGCAACCCGACATGATAAGACATAAATGCCCTTCAATGATATGACTGTTAGGTGGGTAGATATTTTGGGACAGCTGGCACATAGCACAACAACGGTCGGATATTTGAGCTATCAAATTCCTCAGGGCTATCATGTTCCTCACTTGTAGGCAATCCGCATTGGCGAATTCCTAACTCAGTCAGAAATAATTCCTTAGAGAACAAAAGATCTTCATCTTTGTCAATGAAGAAATTGACTAAACCATATGAGATTTCCAATGGCTTCACTCGAAAGGATTGGTAGGTGTAGGATTTTGAGATGAGCATCACTTGGAAACTTTTCCTTAGTTTTACCTCGACCCCCTTTAATAGTATGGTGTTTCCTATGACTCAAGAAAGAGAAAATGAAACTACGGAAACAGAAGTCTTCACGCTTCATAATCCTCGCATGAATATCAAGTCTTCACGGTCACACCAATTTCTTCACTTTCAAAGTCTTCAAGAAAACCAAAGTCTTCAGCTGAAGACATTCATTTTTAGGGGTCAACTTTCATCGTAAATATCAAATTCCTCATAGACTTATAGACCTGTGTACACTCACAAACTCATTAGTCACTTAACCTATAAGTCATCAATACACCAAAATCACTAAGGGGCACTAGATGCACTTACACCAACCCAACATTGTAATTAGAACTAGCCTAGCAAAATCGTGTATTTCGAGAAAGTGCAAATGGGCTGTAATTTTTTCAGAAAAAATAAATGGGCCGCATGGATGCTACATTGTTTGTTCAGCCAGCCAGCAAATTTGTATATTTCGAGAAAGTGAAAATGGGTCGTAGTTTTGAAAAATGGGCCGCATGGACGCTATATTATTTGTTCACCCAGCCCAGAAATGAACTGTAATTCTCAAAAAAAAGATCAAATGGACTATAAATTCTGAAAAAATGGGTTGAATATGTCCCACATTTTTGGAGGCTGAAATGTGGGCCAATAGGTCGAAGCTAATGCAAGTCGTTGTCAACTTAGTCAAAAAATGATTCTAACATCGATAGCCATTGGATTTACATCCAACGATCGACATCCATCTTCAATATCTCGTCTTCTTCCTCCAGCGCCGCCGGGACCACCTGCTCTCGCCTCCTGCTGCTAGTGGCTCTTCTTAGCCCGCTACGATGTGAAGTGCTACCCCACCACCGGCCAGGCCATCCCTCCACACCTCTTGTTCTTCTCCATCGACTGTCGAACCACACCGCACCAGAACTAGTTAACCCTCGTACACCTCTCCGTCTCCGACTCCACTCCCGCGTCTTGCCATCTCCGGCTCGTTGCTGTCCGGGGCCTTGCCGTCGTCCACCACCTTGGATGCGTTCGGCGCGGTGTGGTCAATGCACAAACAAATGAATACTCCACTGCTATCTGGGACCCACCATTGTTGGAGGCTGACTTGTAGGCTTACTGACACGGAGGGAGGGATTTGTAAACTTAGTCAATATGAACGCTTCTAGCTCTAGTGACCATACGATGTCCATCCAACGACCGTAGTGCTTCTCCAACCTATAGTCTTCTTACTCCAGCCGCCTAAACCAGTGCCAGTCGTGCCGCCTGCTCCTGCCTCCCGTGGTCGGCTCTGCTGCCGCGCAGGCCTGACCACCCCACCCTACTCCAACCTCTAGCTAGGCCATCCCTCTAGTCACGCACAACCCTTGTTATTCTGCGGCGACGACAGCCTCACACCATAGCCGAACCAGTCAACCCTCGTACTCCTCTTCGCGTGGGCATCCACTGCCGCGTCTTCCCCAGCTCCATGTCATCCCCTTCCTAGGCCTTGCCATCGTCCACCGCCTTGGTGCTCTCGGCGCGTCGTGGTCAATGTGGTCAAGGAACGATTTCCATCGGAAGAGGACTGTAGGTGGAGAGGTTGACAGCTGGGTCCGTGGCCGCAGCAAGGAAGTGCCTCCTTATTATGCGAAAAATAATTATTCCTTCACCTGATAGCAGGGACCCACTGGACAGGCCGCCGTATTTTGTGAAAAAAAATGTTTCCCCTGATTGCTGGGACCCAGCAGCTACATCTTCGCATGCATGGAAGTGTGTCCATATTACGGGCAAAAAATATGATTCTCCCCCTGACAGCTGGGACCCACCAGCTATATCTTCGCACGCAAGGAAGTGCCTCCTTACCTCCCTTACAGCTGGGACCCGCCTGGTCGAACCGCACGTAGGGTTGTCTGTCTGGTCGCGAACATGTACGTACAAACTTGTCGATCGGTCTATCTACAGGCTGAAGTGATGAACCATGGCCGAGTAAGGAAGGGCACGTGTCGTAGTAGAGGCGCGGACGTAGCATGTCACGCAGTCCCGTCAATATCGTGTACATGTACATACAACCAGGGTGCAAGAAAGTAAATACCGCCATGTACATACATACGGGCGGGGTCTCGAACACCTACTCGCACATACGTACGGCCAGGGCTTGTGTACATGGAGATGCAGCGGAGAGCAACGACGGCATCCTGTTCATCAGCATCCAACCGGCTGGGCCGGAATGGAGAAAATGCGTCATGTTCATCAGGAGCCAACCGTCTTGGACAGAACAACCGAAACAAGGCCTGGCGTACCGCAGAACGGAGGAAATGGCCTTGTGTTCGACTGCCTACGATCGAAACGGGATCCTGTTCACCGGGAGGGGTGTGGCAAACCGCAAAACGAAGGAAACAGACTTCTCTTCGACCTCCTACGGTCGAAACGAGGTCCTGTTGATTGGGAGGGGTGTGGCGTATCGCAAAACAGAGGAAACAGACTTCTCTCTTTGACCTCCTACTGTTAAAACGGTGGTCCTGTTCATCGGAAGGCGTGTGGCGTACCGCAAAATGGGACTCCACGGGATATTGTTCATCCACCATCTACTACCTCGCTCCAGCCTCCTCGGGCTACTATTCATCCATCGTCAACCTCCTCCAACCTCCACCTATGACTGTTCATCTATGGCATCTCCCTCCTACTTCCACCAGCTATTGTTCAACCATGGGCTCCTGTTCATCCAGCCTCCACTGCACCTCCACCGGCTACTGTTCAACCACCCCTCCATGGGCTACTGTTCATCCAACCCTCCACCGGCTACTGTTCAACCAGCCCTCCGTAGGGTCTTGTTCATCAAGTGGAAACGACCTCGAGCTACTACCACGGGGTCCTGTTCATCCAACCCCCACCGGGAACTGTTCATCCAACCCCAACAACGCTCACTGTTCATCAAGAGGTAGCAGGTTCGATCGGCTTGAGTTAGCAACAGTAGCGAAGGAATCGCTCAATCGGGTTCAATTAACAGCCAGATCGATCGATCGCTCAGGTTCAGTAATGCGTAGCCAGTGCAATCACTCGGGTTCAGTAGGCGAACGCCTCGCTCGGGTTCAGTGAGACCCCAACGCCTTGCACCCATGCGCGTACGTGTACGAGAGAAACGCACAACCCCTTCGTGCATCGCTCGGCCCCAACCTCCCACCGTAACCAGGAACTCCCCGATATTTTCCTCGCCCTCGCTTCTACCATAGTTTTTTCTATCATGGATGGCCCAAAGAATGTCATGCAGCTACTTCTCCGGCACACCTAGGATGAAAATCCAATTTTCTGTCATGATTTTTTGTCATAGAAGTAGGAGCCCACCACATGTAGGATGATACCAGGTTTTGTCACAATTATTGTCATAGAAGTGTCATAAGCATGACAGAAAAAAATTCGTTCAGCCCAAAATGTCACGGATGTGTCTTTTTTTGTAGTGCACGAAGGGTAATAGTTGCGCGAGTCCACGGAGGACTCCACCCATGAAGGGTCCACGAAGAAGCAACCTTGTCTATCCCACCACAACCATCGCCCACGAAGGACTTGCCTCACTCGGGTAGTTCTTCACGAAGTAGGCGATCTCCTTGCCCTTAAAAACTTCTTGGTTCAAATCCACAATCTTGTTGGAGGCTCCAAAATGACACCTAACCAATCTAAGAGACACCACTCTCCAAAAGGTAATAGATGTTGTGTTGATGATGAACTCCTTGCTCTTGTGCTTCAACTGATAGTCTCCCCAACACCCAACTCTCTCACACAGATTTGGATATGGTGGAAAGATGATTTGAGTGGAAAGCAACATGGGGAAGGCTAGAAATCAAGAATCTTGTGGTTGGATTGGAATGTATTGATCTCAACACATGAGTAGGTGGTTCTCTCTCAGAAAATGTAAGCTGGAAGTCTAGGCACGTTCTGATGGCTCTCGCATTAGTGGAGAAGAGAGTGGAGGAGTATATATAGCCTCCACACGAAATCCAACCGTTACACACATTTCACCCAACTCGGTCAGACCGAATAGAAGAACTCGGTGAGACCTATTCAGTTCAAAATGTGAACGTTACGAATCTAGGAGGGACCGACTAGAACAACTCGATGGGACCGATGTGCTAGGGCTAGGGAAAAACCTCATCTCGGTGGCTATCAGCGTCAAAACCGGCATATCTCGGGTAGGGGGTCCCGAACTGTGCATCTAAGGATCGATGGTAACAGGAGACAAG
The DNA here is from genome assembly GCF_018294505.1 of Triticum aestivum. NCBI lineage: Eukaryota > Viridiplantae > Streptophyta > Magnoliopsida > Poales > Poaceae > Triticum > Triticum aestivum. The sequence continues at coordinate 480,074,896 of NC_057809.1, read as the reverse complement.
GGACACGATGTTTACCCAGGTTCGGGCCCTCTTGATGGAGGTAATACCTATGTCCTACTTGATTGACTTTGATGAGTATAGGGGTTACAGCAGTTGATCTACCACGAGATCTTAATGTCTAAACCCTAATTGTCTAGCCTACTATATGATTATGACTGTGTCTCTACAGACTAAACCCTCCGGTTTATATAGACACCAGAGGGGGCAAGGGTTGTACAGAGTCGGTTTACAGAGAAAGGAATATTCATATCTGCACGCTAAGCTTGCCTTCCATGCCAAGGAGAGTCCCATCCGGACACGAGGGAAGGCCTTGTATCTTGTATCTTCACGGCCCATCTCTCCGGCCAGCATCACATAGCCCCGGACACCCGAGGACCCCATAATCCAGCACGCCCTCAGTAGCCCCTGAACCAGTCTTCAATGACGATGTGTCCAGCACAGATTGTCTTCGGCATTGCAAGGCGGGTTCCTCCTCCGAATTCTTCAAAGTAGTTGATCGTCAATACTATATTAGGCTCTGTACAACAGTCATACCTATGAATTAGAATACAGATAAGTTATGTGCTCCAAAGATTTCACTGGTGAGATGTTATGCCCGGCCATTCTATTATTTCAAACCATTTTTCGGCCTCCCGTTTCGCGTTTCAAGATGCAACCACCGACAACACGTCTTGTCAAAGCAGAGGTCATGCCCCCTTATTACGAGATTCTCATCAATACTGGTATGGGAAAATCAACCGTGTCGTTTCGCACGACCCCTTGGAAATAGGCGAGCTTTAAGGCTCATGGGGGACGCATGATATTCACTGCCTTTATAAGGAGATAATATTCCTCCTTTTTACCCCACGCCTTCCCCTTCCTCAATCTATCTGCCCTCAAGCTCCAATGCTCAAGCTTCGATCCACTCCGTTCCCATAAAGTACTCCAGCCATGTCCGAATCCGAAGCGTAGGGCAAGTGGATGGCCTCCTCAATCACGGAGAAAAACATCAAGGAACTCCGGGAAGTAGGGTATCTGGCCAAGGAAATCTCCCACCGGCTTCCAACCAAAAAGCAGATCATCCCCACTCCAAAGCTTGGCGAGAGGGTAGTGTTCATCCCTCATTTTCCTCGCGGACTGGGGTTTCCCCTTCATCCTTTCGTCCGCGGCCTCATGTTCTACTATGGGTTAGATTTTCATGATCTATCCGCGAATTCTTTCTTCAACATTTCAGTGCTCATTGTCGTATGCGAGGCCTTCCTCCCTGTTTCCCCCACTTCGGCCTATGGCTTAAGGTCTTCAATGTGAAGCCAAAAGTGGTGGACGGCCAGCACGCAGATTGCAGTGGCTCTATGGTGAGCAAACTGCCCAATGTCACTTGGCCCAAGTACTCCACATGGGCTACTCCCATGGAGTTCAAGTCCGGGCCCCCAATGCGGCTGACATCCTGGCTCAACAAGGGACTAGACTGGGCATTGTCTGATGAAGTAACGATGCTGGAGAAGCGCATCAGGAGCATGGTAGATAAAAATACCAGCCTCACCAGCGTGATACAAGTAAAGCTCTTTCGTCGGATACTCCCCTGTCAGGCGCGTCAAGAGCCCATGTGGAAGGTCAACCCAGCCGGTCCCGGATCCTGTAGTGGTTCTTCAGCACAAAGCACGAAGACATGTGGAAGCTGCTCTTCAAGAACCAGAAGTCATGGCCAGAGACAACCGAAGACCTCGGCTACGACAGCACCCACGCTGCGACCCCCGTAAGTTCTTTGGTAACATTACTTTGCGAGCCCAAGGAGCACACTAAGCTTTCCATTTTATTTTGCAGGGCTGGACCAAGAAAGCGGAACGGATTCTCCCCGGCTTCGCTTCTCGAAGATGAAGCCATTCCTCTGTTGACGAGGATGCTAATCACAGCGCCGTACCAGGCACCAAAAAAGAAGGCCAAGGAGGCCAAGAGTGGCCTCCGCCATAAAGGTGCCTCAGACATAGTGTCCAAAGACACCAAAACTCTCTCCTCCCCTGACGAAGAGGAAGAGGAGGAGGAAGAGAGCGATCCCCCACCCATGGGGGAGAAGAAGAAGAGGGCAGTTTTCGCCGATCTAGAGGCGGAAGTGTCCAAGAAAGGGAGGACCTCCCTTACGGATGACTCCTAGTCGGATGCCGATGAGTGGTGCCCCAGGCCGAAGCCCTTGGCCGGATTGTAAGTACTCACAGGTGTATATATATGTATATATATATATATATATATATATATATATATATATATATATCCGGCTTTTCTGGATTATAGTTGTAATGCATTTAAATTGTATGTTGCAGTCTGGTTAAGGTCCTTCCCCAGCGATCCTCCTCTTCTGGGAATTCACTGGGTCCGAACATGATGGAGAGTGATTCGCCTCCACCATCTTCCTCCCCCACTGCCGCGGATAACACCGATATGTCGTCCCAAAGGACCCTTCCGAAGCAAGGAGAGGTGCCGGAGGCTGCCAAGAACATGGGGGAACCGACCCCCATGGAAACAGGAGACGGGAGCCATGTCCAGTTTGGCCCCCAACCAAATGTCATTCCGGAAACCCACATAGTTCCGGAGTCAGAGGAGCAACCCTCTTCGCGAGAGGGGGGCGCGCCTACTGTACCGGTGACCACTGTCAATGCGGAGGCGCCGGACACTTTGGTGAGAGCGCTTCAAAGCGCCACCATTGTGGAAGAACATTGTACCCTTATGGGTATGGTGATTGAAAAGGTTTAGTCTATGAAAAGCGGACCGAGCGAAGCCTACACCATCCTTTTAAGAGGCTTTGAGGTATGTGCTTTACAGTATCCTTTAAAAGAATGCATGTGTATAGATAGTAGCCCCTGAGACTTTGTTCGGTGTTCAGAAAGAAAACTGAACAAAGGATCTAATAACTCATGCAGGAGACTAACACACATATCTGTTTGAACAAGCAGGCTACGAAGTAGGCGTCAACTGCCCATGCCGTCGAAGCATCCGATCTAAGGCGTAAGCTAGAAGAAAAGCAAGGTATGTAATACCGAAGCACGTCTTGAAATGATGCCAACTATGATGTAGTATCTCAATGAGTTTCATAATTATGTTTGCAGGTGACACGTCTAAGGTTGAGGCCCTCAAGAGTGCGCTAGCTGAGACCAGGAAGGAGGCGGAGGAGGAGCGAGCCTCCCGCCTTAAACATGAATCGCAAGTGGAGGAAGTCCAGCAGGAGCTCAAGGATGCCATAGGAAAATGGGAGTCCTTAGAGCGCAAGAGTTCGGAGGCAAATTCCGAACTTGCTAAGGCACTCGAAAGTGCACAACAAGCCCGGGCCGAAGCCCAAAGCGCTGTCCGGGAGATCCAAGAGGCAATGCAAATTGCGGCGGGTAAGGCCTTTAACATGCAAAGCAAATTTGGGAAGAAAAGGTATATCTTTCTAACCCGGATTTGGAGTTCTCCAGGAGTGTTTGCGGACCTGCCCCGGAGTGTTGCTGATGCCGCGAAGTTCTTTCGGGCCGAAGAGTGGAGCTCAATGGAGAAACTATTCTGGTCGCATTACCTTGCACTAGAGCATCCTGTGCCCCTCAGCGATCAGCTGAAGCAATAGACCGAACTGCACAGGGTGGCTGAATTGGCCATGAGGGATTTGATAATCTGTCTTTGGCCCGCCGAACCCATGCCCAGTAGCTACTTCGGTCTCGTGAAGTGTCTGGTCAGCGCCTGCCTGCGGCTTGATGTAGTGAAGCGGTCGGTCTGTATTGAAGGTGCACGGATGGCCTTCGCCCGTGTCAAGGCGTAGTGGGCAAAGATGGACGCCGTCAAGCTTGAAACTAAGGGACCGCCCGCTAGCAAAGAGCACCACACGCCGGAGCGGTACTTTGATGATGTCCTGAAAGGATCCCGCATTGTAGAGGGCCAGTGTTCGAAGGACTTCATTTTTTAATGAATGTGTCTATGTTGTCCAATTCTGTATCATGAAACAAGGTTTATGTATAATATGTTGTTTATTTTACTTTAAAAGATCTCCTCCTATGCGGTTGTTTATGGTATCTGAGAGTTGGCCAGTTGTCGGCTTCAGCCCCCACGTAGGTAGTACGGGGGTGTTCGGGATAACACTTAAACACACTTGACCCAACGTACTGGTCCGTGAAGGAGGTGTTAGTGCGGCGAACCAGGCAATCGGACTATGCGGCTTTATCGCCATCACTTAGCCATAGGAGTCTTATAATGGGAATGTGGGCGCGGCCCCTAGTATTGTTTGATTATCCGAACTCAAGTGTTGTAAATGCCCGGCCGGGTGGAGGCCAGCCTATCGCATAATGCGGAAAATTCGCTAAAGATTTATACTTAGTCACCGAATAGCTGACAGCTCTCGCCACATCATGACAGATAGTTTTCGGCTTTCTCTACTAAGGTGTTTGTCCGGGTGAACCAGAAACACAATCGCAGTAGTTCTCCCTTTACTACCCTAGCCGGTCAGACGAAACGTAAGGTAGCAAGCATAGGAGCCGGGCAACCCAACTATTGACCAAATACATGATTAGGAGCCAATGCATATATTGCTATATTTGGGACGCCGAATTGCACTATTAAAGTGTTCCCACTTTTTAATGTTTAAAAGATGTACGCGGCTTAATAAAGCCCCTGGAAATTTAGGCCATACCGAGGTGTACATGATAATCAGACAAAAACAGGGAAACATATGTTAAGAGATGAGCCGACACCATGTTGTCTGATTGATACGTAAAAACATATTGATACAAATAGTGAAATAAGCAACAAGGCTATTTTACATGCCGAACACAAGAGGAAGTCGTGCGTGCGTCCTGAACACAGACGGGGTGATCTTTAAGGATCCTTTCGGTACTCTGGTACGCGTCTATGCGGCTTTTCTCATTGGTGTATTGTCCTTCGAGAGGATCATCGACCGATGTTTTCATAAAAGGCCACGGAAAGAGGCCTTGGTACCATCGAAAGGGTGATGTGGTTTGAGGGAACCTGAAAGAAAAATAAAATGAAATAAGAAGAAGAGGAATGTGAGTTTCCTGGTAGGGTCTGGCCGTATTGCAGGCATTGTCCTTATTGTGCCTCCATCCTTTCCCATGGTATTTTTAGTGCGTAATTATGTATGCGTGCCGCATGTGCCACAATTCGGTAGGGGATGAGATGGAGGACGGATTGCTAATCGAGCTCCTAACGAGCTGGACTTTCGTACAATGGGGTAGTCCAGAGTCGTTTGACAGTGTCCGAGGACTTGGCCGTCGACGTAATAGTTCGCTTAATGAGGCCACCCTGTACTTCCGCTGCCAGGGCCGCGGTGTGCTCCTCGGTGCGGAGGGAGCGTTCCATGTTTCCCTTCACTGTTATAACACCATGTGGTCCGGGCTTCTTGTTTTTGAGGTAGGCGTAGTGCGGGACTGCATTGAAATGAGCAAAGACGGTTCATCCGAGCAGTGTGTGGTAGCCCCTGTGGAAGGGGACGATATCGAAGATCAAGTCTTCACTGTGGAAGTTGTACGGCGAGCCGAAGACCACTTCCAATGTGATTGAGCCCGTGCAGTGGGCCTCAACACCTATCACTCCTTTAAAGGTAGTTTTGGTGGGCTTGATTCTTGACGGATCAATACCCATCTTGCGGACTATGTCCTGATAGAGCAGGTTAAGGCTACTGCCGCCGTCCATGAGGACTCGCGTAAGGTAGAATCCGTCGATGATTGGATCGAGGACTAATGCGGCCGAACCTCTGTGATGGATACTAGTTGGATGGTCCCTGTGATCAAAGGTGATCGGACAGGCCGACCATGGGTTTAATTTTTGGGCGACTAGCTCTATCGCATAGACGTCCCTTAGCACGCGCTTGCGCTCCCCCTTGGGGATATGGGTGACATATATCATGTTCACCGTTTTGACTTCGGGGGGAAATTTCTTCTGACCCCCTGTTTTCTGTGCGTGAGGTTCCTCATCGCCATCCTCACTGGGCGACCCTTTCTCCTTATGTTCTGCATTTAACTTGCCGGCCTGTTTGAAGACCCAAAAGCTTTTGTTGGTATGGTTGGCAGGCTTATCAGGAGTGTCGTGGATCTGGCAGGGTCGATCAAGTATTCGGTCCAGGCTTGATGAACCGTTTTTGTTTCATTTGAATGGCTTCTTCCGTTGACCGGATATGGAGCCACTGAATCCGGCATTGACTGTCGTATTCTCTGTATCATCATTGTTGCTCCGACGCTTATGTTTGTTGCATCGGGGCCTTCCATTGCCGTTTTGGGCTTCGGAAGTGCTGGGGTCATTGGTACAGTTACTGCTACAGGCTAGCTAGTTATCCTCGCCCGCGCAAAAGCGGGTCATTAGTGCTGTAAGGGCTGCCATGAACTTCGGCTTTTCTTGGCCGAGGTGAAGGCCACTAGGGCTTTGGATGCTGCGTTTGAAGGCCGCTAGGGCTTTGGCGTCCGGACAGTCGACAATCAGGTTCTTTTTAATTAGGAACCTGGTCCAGAATTTCCTGGCCGACTCTCCGGGTTGTTAGACTATATGACTGAGGTCATCGGCATCCGGAGGCCGGACATAAGTGCCTTGGAAGTTGTCTCTAAAGGCATCTTCCAAGTCTTCCTAGCTTCCAATAGAGTTTTCTAGGAGGCTGTTTAACCAGTGCCTAGCTGGCCTCTTAAGTTTTAGGGGAAGGTATTTGATGGCATGTAGATCATCACCGCGAGCCATGTGAATGTGGAGAAGAAAATCTTCAATCCATACTGCGGGATCTGTTGTGCCGTTGTATGATTTGATGTTCACGGGTTTAAACCCTTCAGGGAACTCGTGCTCCATTACCTCATCGGTGAAGCATAGGGGGTGTGTGGTGCCTCTGTATCGGGCCATGTCACGACGCAGTTCGGATGGAGTTCGTATGCGGTTTTCAGCCCAGGGTTGGTTGTGTTTATCACGCCAGGCTTGATAGCCCGCCTCTCGTGCCGGGGCACGCCCCCGCGATCTGTAGATTGACCTGGTTTGACCTGCCCTATTTTCCAGGTCCTGTCGTAGGTCGTATGTATATCCCCGAGCTGTTATTTCTCTGCTTTTACGGTGAGGTGGTGTTCGGCTTTAGTTGCCGCTCTGTCCCGGCCATGTGGTGTTCTATCGGGTCCGTCAGCCGCATTACGCACGGGTGGTATGGGCTACAACGCCTCATCGTCGAATAGGGGCAACAACTTACGCTTTGGCTAACTCTTTGTTGGGCATTCAAGGTTGTATTCTTTGGCTGCCAGGATGTTAGACCATCTGTCCGGTGACCGGCGGGTTTTGGTCCTGCTCCTCTCCAGCATCATCGTTCATACTTTCGATGTCGTCGAAGGCGTAATCAAGCATGTCGGTTAGATCCTAGAAAGTGGATATGAAGTGGGTGGTGGGTGGGAAGTAAAATTCCCTATTTCCAACCCCTTGTCCGGGCTGGGCGTGATTCAGAAGCGGTTCCTCTGTGATGACGAGGGATCGCATTAGGTCCAAAGCCTCGTTTAAGAGCGGGGTTTGGACATGGTTGGAAGTTTCTGGGCCGAGATCGAATGACACGGGCCTCTAGGGTTTGGATGTAGTATCCGGAGAAGAGTCCGGCCTTGCAATGATTGTCGGAGATGCTATTCTCTCGGTGTTGAGCTCTAAGGCCGCAGAGAGTCCGGCGGGCTCTAGACTTCCGTCTTCGGACCTAATGACGCACTTCGGATCAAAGGCCGGAGCGGTGGTTGAGGCCGCGAACCCTTGGAAGATCAAGTCTCCTCGGATATCAGCGACATAGTTCAGATTTCCAAAACTGATCTAGTGACCAGGGGCGTAGTTGTCGATCTGCTCCAGGTGGCCAACCGAGTTGGCACGCAGTGTGAAGCCACTGAATACAAAGATCTGGCCGGGGAGAAAATTCTCCTTCGCGGCAACATTGTTGTAGATGATTGATGGAGCCATCGAGCCTTTCGACGATGGCACAGTGGAACTCTCAATGAAAGCACCAATGTCGGTGTCAAAACCGGCAGATCTCGGGTAGGGGGTCCCGAACTGTGCGTCTTAGGATCGACGGTAACATGAGACAAGGGGCATGATGTTTACCCAGGTTTGGGCCCTCTTGATGGAGGTAATACCCTACGTCCTTCTTGATTGACTTTGATGAGTATAGGGGTTACAAGAGTTGATCTACCACGAGATCGTAATGGCTCAAACCTAATTGTCTAGCCTGTATGATTATGACTGTGTCTCTATAGACTAAACCCTTCGGTTTATATAGACACCGGAGGGGGCTAGGGTTGTACAGAGTCGGATTACAGAGAAAGGAATATTCATATCCGCATGCTAAGCTTGCCTTCCACGCCAAGGAGTCCCATCTGAACACGAGGGAAGGCCTTCTATCTTGTATCTTCACGGCCCATCTGTCCGGACCACATCACATAGCCCCGGACACCCGAGGACCCCATAATCCAGGACTCGCTCAGTGGCGCCGATTGTGTGAACTTGGTGAGACCAATTTCAGAAAGAGCAAACAAAGAGTTGATCAAGCAAACTCGGTGGGACCGATCGCTCATTTCGTTGAGACCGAAATGTTACGAAAGGGAAACCGAGAGTTTGCAGGGCCATCTCGATGAGGTCAAGATCCGTATCAGTGTGACGAAAGTGTTAGGGTTTCTGGCAGTGGCTAAGTCAAATGAACTCGGTGGCGCCGGATAGGAAATTTTGATGGGGCCGAGTTTGACTTTGGGTTTTGGGCATATTTGGAATGAGAAGATAGTTGAGGGATTTGGAGCAATATCACTAAGAATTTTGAGCAACTAGTCCATTAAGAAACACCTCATCCCCTTTTAATAGTATTGGCTTCCCTATGGAGTCAATGTGATGTTGGATCACTAAAATAGAAATGAAGAGTCTTGACATTTTGTCAATATATCTGCTTAGCATTTTGAGGAGTCCACATCTCTAGTCCATGCCATGTCATTCATTGAACTTTCTAAAATACTAAAGTTGAATGGACATTAGTTCAATGAGCTATATGTTGTTATGAATTACCAAAACCACCCGGGGATTTGTTGCACTTTCAATCTCCCCCTTTTTGGTAACTGATGACAACATATAGATCAAAGCTTCGACAAATGGTAATATGAATGAAATACATTGTCGCTTTTAGAAGTATGTGATAAGAAAGAGCTCCCCTTAAATTCATGCATTATTTAAAATTTGCGTTTGAATGCAAATGCACAATCGATTAGGATCGTGGGTCACTCTTCCATGTCACATACATCTTGGTGGAGCGCTCGAAATGATAAGAATTGAATAACATGCACTCATCACCAAAGATACAAGTGATTGATCATACACAAACATTCATGGATATAATCATGCAAGCACACATTAAGCATAGTATGATCAAACACATGATCACATAAGTATCTCACGAACATAACACAAAAGTAGCAACAACCAAACAACCAAAGTAGCAAGAGTAGCAAGTATCAAGGCAAATGAAACCAACAAAAGCAAAAGACACTCTCTCGAAGCCTATGATCTATACATTTTGTCCCCCTTTGGCAACAAGTTACCAAAAAGTTCAAAAACATATACACCATGGAGAGGAGTCCATCTGCAAATGCCTCTGAAGAAGTCTGTGGAGCTGGAGGAGTTGACACTGGAGGGGCAACTATGGCAGTGGCTGCAGGTGCTGAGATGGTAGTCCCGGAGTCTCTAGCAACTGGCACAGCTGATGATCTTTGTGCCATTGACACTCCCTGGAATGTATCTGTTGTGGGTCTATCATCATGATCCTCAACATCATCCCTTAGCTTCTCCACAAGTGTATGAATCTTGGTGACCTTCACATCAAGGTCATGTATCTTTGTCTCAATGATCCTTTCAAGACTCTCCTGATTTTGAGACAAGGTGACCAAGCTCTTCTCAATTCTCATGGTAACCTCAAGCTAATAACAGAGTTGATCTTGCTTGGTCTTGAGATTCACCACTGAAGCATCAGGGGCATTTGCTGCCTTTGCTGCTTTTGCAGCCTTAGCTCTCTCAATCTTCTCCTAGGCTTCAGCACAAGTAGGATGTGAAGCATCCATGACAACCTCGTTGTCCTCAAAATCTGGCCTCGGAGGTAGATGCTCTTTGTCCAACAGATATGTCCTGGTTCTCACCTTGGAGTTGATCAATGTCTGGATGTGTGGGGCATGTCCACAAGACCTCTTCCGGTCGGCCGATGTATCTTCATTGTATCAACAATCAAGCTTATGACTTTAAATTTCTGTGGTACATCAAACAAATGAAGCAAATTGATGCAGTGACCACGTATCATCCTGTGATCTCCAGACTTGGGAAACAGAGTGTGCCTCAAGATAGTGTTCATCGTGGTCAAACCAGCAAGCAGATAATAAGTAGATCCAAGCTTGTGTGTCTCCAAAGTAAACTTCATGGTTTCTTGGGTTTAGGCTCTAACTTTGGACATTGGAACTCTCCTAGGTGGAGCTTTCTTCTGCAGTCCAGGTTTTGTGGCAATAGCAACATACTCTTTCTTGAGCACCTTTTTCTTGGAGGTCACTTCCTCCTCAATCACAAAGTCTTCATCTTCACTCTCAGAAATTCTTTTCTTTCTTTGCCTAGTAGCTGCCTTAGGCAAGTTGTTGGGAGTGCTTCTGCTCCCCTCATCATAGCTACCAGAGGGACTAGTGCCCTCACTGTGATTGACCTGCTCTTCAGACTTATTCTGACTGTCAATGGCTTCTGACATGGCTGCAACTGACCTTGCGAATAGATGCGTGTGGATAGAGTAGATGAGCATCACAAAATGTTGGTGCAATGATAGGCCCCTTATGTTTTAGAGTTTGTTGACATAAACAGTTTGGGAGTAACAAGTCCCTGGAGTAATCGAGGAGTTTGATGAAACGACGAAGATAATCTCCCTGCGCAGTAGCGAAGGTTATCACCGAAGATAAATCTAACAAGAGTGATCCCTAAAAATTGTTAGAGTCGAAGCAACTGGTTCAATGGTTGTTCGAAGCAAAGACTGCGCTCTAGGAAGAAAGAAGACGAAGTGAAAATGTAGCATTTATTTCGTTGTTCTTCTTCTTTCATAGTCATAGGACCACCATACTATTAATAGGGGTATAGCGTTTCAAAGCTTTGATTCTCTTATGTTAAACCCAATATCTATGAAAGCTGTGAGAGAAATCTCTTTGTGATCCGAGCAAATACTTGCTAGCAAGAGACTGTGATCTTCTTTGCTGCAAGAGATTTGCCTCGGACCGAGGAGTTAGCATTATTTGTTTCTCAAGTAATGTTACTGTTGCTCCAAAATCCGACCATTGTGAACATGTCGGTTGTCCATTGGCTGGACCTTGTGTCCAAAATGGTCATTTCCCATCTAGGAAGGTTGTTGCTATAAATAGCCAAAATGTGTCTACTTTGTCCGGCGGCTGATCAGTTTGATTCTGAGAAGATTGTTGAGCAACCCCCTCTCTGAGCGATTTGAGTTTAAAATCCACCGAGAGAAAACCCCTAGAGCCGAATAATTAGATAGTGGTTCGGCATCACTGGAATCTAAGTTTAGTATGCCCCACCTATTACTCTTGAGAACTACAAACTCTCTAGACGGTTAGGTGTCAATTTCTTTAGAGATCAAGAGTGATATTGGTTCTCGAAGAAGAAGTCTGTAAAGTGGAGATTGCCTTCAAGTATCTACCACGAGTGACCGGCATCGGTTGACGAATCTATTGTCAAGGAGAATAGGGTGAAGAGAGTTTATCTTCCGTGTTAAGTCACAACCCCTCCAACCAAACGTAGTCCTTGTGCAGAAAGATGAACTGGTTGAACAAATACCTTGTCACCTTCGAGCACCTTCGGTTACCTCTGTTACCCAAGTTTACTTTGATGCATTCCATTCATGTAGTTTACTTTGATGCATGCCTTAGTTTCTCTTTGGTACTCTGTTGTAGTTCCTCTTAGCTACTTTATTGTTTATTCCACTGCTGGGTTCTAAGAGATTTAAGTTTTTCGAAAAAAATTAAAACTCCCATTCATCCCCCTCTGGTAGACATACTTCGTTCCTGCACAAAATACATCTTATTTTTGCAAAAATTGAAACAAAACTTAATTTTAGTTTTTTGTAGAAAGCATTTCGAAACTTCGAGCCACGGTATTGCTACCTCTTGAGCATGCGTTGGTTTTCCCTTGAAGAGGAAAGGGTGATGCAGCAAAGTAGCGTAAGTATTTTCCTCAGTTTTGAGAACAAAGGTATCAATCCAGTAGGAGACAATGCACAAGTTATCTAGTACCTGCACAAACAATCAAGAACCTTGCAACCAATGCCATAAAGAGTTTGTCAATCCCTTCACGGTCACTAGCAAAAGTGAGATCTAATAGAGATAATAAAGTAAATATTTTTGGTATTTTTGTTGTATAGATTGGAAAGTAAAGATTACAAAATACTAAACGAGATGTGATGTAAATAAAAGAGATGTAATATAATAGGAAAGAGACCCAGGGGCCACAGGTTTCACTAGTGGCTTCTCTCAAGATAGCATGTATTACGGTGGGTGAACAAATTACTGCCGAGAAATTGATAGAAAAGCGCATAGTTATGAAGATATCTAAGGCAATGATCATGAATATAGGCATCACGTCCGTGTCAAGTAGATCAAAATGATACTGCATCTACTACTATTACTCCACACATCGACTGCTATCCAGCATGCATCTAGAGTATTAAGTTCATAAGAACGGAGTAACACATTAAGCAAGATGACATGATGTAGAGGGATAAACTCAAGCAATATGATATAAACCCCATCTTTTTATCCTCGATGGAAACAATACAATATGTGCCTTGCTGCCCCTACTGTCACTGGGAAAGGACACCGCAAGATTGAACCCAAAGCTAAGCACTTCTCCCATTGCAAGAAAGATCAATCTAGTAGGCCAACTAAATCGATAATTCGAAGAGACTTGCAAAGATATCAAATCATGCATATAAGAATTCAGAGAAAAACCAAATAATATTCATAGATAATCTTGTTCATAAATCCACAATTCATTAGATCTCGACAAACACACCGCAAAAGAGTATTACATCGAATAGATCTCCAAGAACATCGAGGAGAACTTTGTATTGCGAATCAAAGAGAGAGAAGAAGCCATCTACCTAATAACTATGGACCCAAATGTCAGTGGTAAACTACTCACGCTTCATTGGAGAGGCAATGATGTTGATGTAGAAGCCCTCCGTGATCGATTCCCCCTCCGGCAGATCGCCGGAAAAGGCCCCAAGATGGGATCTCACGGGTACAGAAGGTTGCGGCGGTGGAAAAGTGGTTTCGTGGCTCTCCCTAATGTTTCTAGGCTATAAGAGTATATATATATAGGTGAAAGAAGTACGTCGGTGGAGCTACGAGGGGCCCACGAGGATGGGGGTGCGCCTACCCCCTGGACGCGCCCTCCTGCCTCATGGCTTCCTCGTGGAGTTCCAGACTTCGACTCCAAGTCTTCTGGATTATTTTCGGTCCAAGAAAGATCATCGCGAAGGTTTCCTTCCGTTTGGATTCTATTTTGTTTTCCTTTTCTGCAAATCTCTAAAATAGGCAAAAAAACAGAAACTGGCACTGGGCCTCCGGTTAATAGGTTAGTCCCAAAAATAATATAAAAGAGCATATTAAAGCCCATTAAACATCCAAAACAGATAATATAATATCATGAACAATCAAAAATTAAAGATACGTTGGAGACTTATCAAGCATCCCCAAGCTTAATTCCTGCTCGTCCTCGAGTAGGTAAATGATAAAAACACAATTTTTGATGTGGAATGCTACCTAACATAATTATCAATGTAATTTATTTATTGTGCATGAATGTTCAGATCCGAAAGATTCAAGACAAAAGTTTAATCTTGACATAAAAACAATAATACTTCAAGCATACTAACATAGCAATCATGTCTTCTCAAAATAACATGGCCAAAGAAAGCTATCCCTACAAAATCATATAGTCTGGCTATGCTCTATTTTCATCACACAAAATATTTAATCATGCACAACCCCGATGACAAGCCAAGCAATTGTTTCATACTTTTGATGTTCTCAAGCTTTTTCAATCTTCACGCAATACATGAGTGTGAGCCATGGATATAGCACTATAGGTGGAATAGAGGGGTGGTTGTGGAGAAGAAAAAATGGAGAAGATAGTCTCACATCAACTAGGCGTATCAACAGGCTATGGAGGTGCCCATCAATAGATATCAATGTGAGTGAGTAGGGATTGCCATGAAACAGATGCACTAGATCTATAAATGTATGAAAGCTCAACAAAAGAAATAAGTGGGTGTGCATCCAACTTTCTTGCTCACTAAGACCTAGGGCATTTTGAGGAAGCCCATCATTGGAATATACAAGCCAAGTTCTATAATGAAAAATTCCCACTAGTATATGAAAGTGACAAAATAAGAGACTCTCTATCATCAAGATCATGGTGCTACTTTGAAGCACAAGTGCGGAAAAGGATAGTAGCATTATCCCTTTTCTCTTTTTCTCTCATTTTTTTTGTTTTTTGGGCCCTCTCTTTTTTGGCCTCTTTTTATTTTATTTTATCTTTTTCGTCCGGAGTCTCATCCCGACTTATGGGTGAATCATAGTCTCCATCATCATTTCCTCACTGGGTCAATGCTCTAATAATGATGATCATCACACTTTTATTTACTTACATCTCAAGAATTACAACTCGATACTTAGAACAAAATATTACTCTATGTGAATGCCTCTGGCGGTGTACTGGGATGTGCAATGAATCAAGAGTAACATGTATGAAAGAATTATGAATGGTGGCTTTGCCACAAATACGATGTCAACTACATGATCATGCAAGGCAATATGACAATGATGGAGCGTGTCATAATAAACGGAATGGTGGAAAGTTGCATCGCAATATATCTCGGAATGGCTATGGAAATGCCATAATAGGTAGGTATGGTCGCTGTTTTGAGGAAGGTAAATGGTGGATTTATGGTACCGGCGAAAGTTGTGCGGTACTAGAGAGGCTAGCAATGGTGGAAGGGTGAGAGTGTGTATAATCCATGGACTCAACATTAGTCATAAAGAACTCACATACTTATTGCAAAAATCTATTAGTTATGTAAACAAAGTACTACGCGCATGCTCCTAGGGGGGATAGATTGGTAGGAAAATACCATCGCTCATCCCTGACCGCCACTCATAAGGAAGACAATCAATAAATAGATCATGCTCCAACTTCATCACATAACGGTTCACCATACGTGCATCCTACGGGAATCACAAACTTTAACACAAGTACCTCTCAAATTCACAACTACTCTACTAGCATGACTCTAATATCACCATCTTCATATCTCAAAACAATCATAAAGAATCAAACTTCTCATAGTATTCAACGCACTTTATATGAAAAGTTTTATTATACCCATCTTGGATGCCCATCATATTAGGACTAGTTTTATAGCCAAAGCAAATTACCATGCTATTCTAAAATACTCCCAAAATAATATAAGTGAAGCATTAGAGATCAATAATTTCTATAAAATAAAACCACCACCATGCTCTAAAAAGATATAAGTGAAGCACTAGAGAAAAATTATCTAGCTCAAAAGATATAAGTGAAGCACATAGAGTACTCTAATAAATTCCGATTCATGCGTGTCTCTCCCAAAAGGTGTGTACAGCAAGGATGATTGTGGTAAACTAAAAAGCAAAGACTCAAATAATACAAGACCCTCCAAACAAAACACATATCATGTGGTGAATAAAAAATATAGCCTCGAGTAAAGATACCGATAGACAAAGACGAAAGAGGGGATGCCTTCTAGGGCATCCCCAAGCTTAAGCTTTTGGTTGTCCTTGAATTTTACCTTGGGGTGCCTTGGGCATCCCCAATCTTAGGCTCTTGCCACTCCTTATTCCAAAATCCATCAAATCTTTACCCAAAAACTTGAAAACTTCACAACACAAAACTTCAACAAAAAATCTCATGAGCTCCATTAGTATAAGAAAATAAACCACCACTTTAACGTACCGTAATGAACTCATTATTTATTTATATTGGTGTTAAACCTACTGTATTCCAACTTCTCTATGGTTCATACACCTGATACTACTCATAGATTCATCAAAATAAGCAAACAACACACGAAAAACAAAATCTGACAAAAATAGAACAGTCTGTAGCATTCTGTAACTTTCAAATACTTCTGTAACTCCAAAAATTCAGCAAAATTAGGACGGCCTGAGCAATGTGTATATTGATCTACTGCAAGTGGAGTAGGTATTTTATAGCTCTCTAGTAAAAAATTAAAATTAATTTCGTGAGCGTAAAGTTTTTGTTTTTTCAGCAAGATCAAACAACTATCACCCAAGAAGATCCTAAAGGCTTTACTTGGCACAAACACTAATTAAAACATAAAAACACAATCATAATAGAAGCTAGATGAATTATTTATTACTAAATAGGAGCAAAAGGCAAAGAAACAAAAATAAAATTGGGTTGCCTCCCAACAAGCGCTATCATTTACCGCCCCTAGCTAGGCATAAAAACAAGAATAGATCTAGGTATTGCCATCTTTGGTATGCAGTCCATAAGTGGCTCTCATAATAGGTTCATAAGGGCATGTACAATGGTTGATAAGATAGTCTTATCTTAAGTCTTGCATGTAGTTTAGAGATGACAAAAAAGATGTTTACAATGGATCATTTCTTAGCCTTATCTTCGATAACTAGCTATTCCTAAAAATGTGGTGAGACATATTGTGCTAAGAGATCATCTCTTGTCTTCTCTTAAATAAGATATGACAAGCCTTTTATTACGAGTTCTATCTCCTCCACCTCGTCATTTATCCTACGTGTCACTCCTAAGATAGCACCATTGTACATGCCCTAAGGAAATTTATTTTTCTTCCTAGGAAAGTGTTCCACGCCTTTCCTTAATGGAAATTGGAATCTAATATTTCCTTCTTTCATGTCAATAATTGCACCAATCGTTCTAAGGAAAGGTTTACCAAGAATAATAGGACATGTATGATCAAGAACAATGAAATCTACGGGCACATAATTCCTATTTGCAACAATAAGAACATCATTAATCCTTCCCATAGGTTTCTTAATGGTGGAATCCGCAAGATGCAAGTTTAAAGAACAATCATCAAATTCACGGAAACCTAGCACATCACACAAGGTTTTTGGAATCGTGGAAACACTAGCACACAAATCACACAAAGAATAGCATTCCTAATCTTTAATCTTAATTTTAATAGTAGGTTCCCACTCATCAGAAAGTTTTCTAGGGATAGAAACTTCTAGTTCAAGCTTTTCTTCATAGGATCGCATTAAAGCATCAATGATATGCTTAGTAAAATCTTTATTTTGATTATAAGCATTAGGAGAATTTAACACGGATTGCAACAAGGAAATACAATCTATCAAAGAGCAATTATCATAATTAAATTCATTGAAATCCAAAATAGTGGGTTCATTGTTATGTAATGTTTTGTCCTCTTCAATCCCACTTTTATTGATTTTCCATCAAGATCTAAAAACTCCGAATCATTGGGACGCCTTTTAACTAAAGTTGACTCATTTCCAGTCCCATATTTATCAAGATTCATATTGGAAAACAAAGATTTAATAGGAGTCACATCAATCACTTTTAGATCTTCATCATTATTATCATGAAAACTAGAAGAACACGCTTTCACAAAGCAATCTTTTTTTGCATGCATCCTAGAGGTTCTTTCTTTGCACTCATCAATGGAAATTCTCATGGATTTGAGAGACTCATTGATTTCATGCTTAGGTGGAATAGATCTAAGTTTCAAAGAATCAACATCAAGAGAAATTCTATCCACGTTCCTAGCCAACTCATCAATCTTAAAAAAAATCTTCAACCAAAGCATTGAAATTCTTTTGCGAACTCATAAATTCTTTAACACTAGTCTCAAAATCAGAGGGCATCTTATTAAAAATTACATAAGAGTTGTTGTAGGAATTACCACAATTATTAGAGAAATTACTAGGAAACGGGCTAGAATTAAAGTTTCCTCTATATGCATTGTTACCAAAATTGTTCCTACGAATAAAATTCACATCCATAGATTCATTATTATTCTCAATTAAAGTGGACAAAGGCACATCATTAGGATCATAAGGAACACTTTTATTAGCAAACAATTTCATAAGTTCATCCATCTTTCCACTCAAAACATTAATCTCTTCAATCGCATGAACTTTTTTACTAGTGGATCTTTCGGTGTGCCATTGAGAATAATTAACCATAATATTGTCTAGGAGTTTAGTAGCTTATCCTAAAGTGATTTACATAAAAGTTCCTCCCGTGGCTGAATCTAAAAGATTTCTAGAAGCAAAATTCAGTCCGGCATAAAAGTATTGTATAATCATCCACAAATTCAAACCATGTGTAGGGCAATTACGTATCATTAATTTCATCCTCTCCCAAGCTTGTGCAACATGCTCATGATCAAGTTGCTTAAAATTCATAATATCATTCCTAAGAGAGATGATCTTAGTGGGAGGAAAATACTTAGAGATAAAAGCATCTTTGCACTTTTTCCATGAATCAATACTATTTTTAGGCAAAGAAGAGAACCAAGTTTTAGCACGATCTCTATGCGAAAAGGGAAATAGCTTCAATTTAATAATATCATTATCCACATATTTCTTCTTTTGCATATCACACAAATCAACAAAGTTGTTTAGATGGGTAGCGGCATCTTCGCTAGGAAGGCGAGAAAATTGATCTTTCATAACAAGATTCAACAAAGCTGTATTAATTTCACAAGATTCGGCATCGGTAGTAGGAGCAATCGGAGTGCTAATACAATCATTGTTGTTTGTATTGGAAAAGTCACACAATTTAGTATTATCTTGAGCCATCGTGAAAAACAAGTCAATCCAACACACAAGCACACAAGAAGCAAGTGAAAAGAGATGAACAGGAGAGGGGCGAAGAAAAGGCAAAGGTTTTTGAAAATTGTTTTGGAAGTGGGGGAGAGGAAAACGAGAGGCGAATGGAAAATAATGTAATGCGAGGGAGAAAAGTTTATGGTGGGTACCTAGTATGTTGGTTTTCCCTTGAAGAGGAAAGGGTGATGCAGCAAAGTAGCATAAGTATTTCCCTTAGTTTTGAGAACCAAGGTATCAATCCAGTTGGAGAAAACGCACAAGTCACCTGGTACCTGCACAAACATTCAAGAACCTTGCAACCAACGCGATAAAGGGGTTGTAAATCCCTTCACGGTCACTCGCAAAAGTGAGATCCAATAGAGATAGTCAAGTAAATATTTTTGGTATTTTTGTTGTATAGATTGGAAAGTAAAGATCGCAAAATAGTAAATGACATGCGATGTGAATAAGAGAGATGTAATATAATAGGAAAGAGACCCTGGGGCCATAGGTATCACTAGTGGCTTCTCTCAAGATAGCATGTATTACGGTGGGTGAACAAATTACTACCGAGCAATTGATAGAAAAGCGCATAGTTATGAAGATATCTAAGGCAATGATTGTGAATATAGGCATCACTTCCATGTCAAGTAGATCGACATGATTCTTCATCTAATACTATTACTCCACACATCGACCGCTATCCAGCATGCATCTAGAGTATTAAGTTCATAAGAACAGAGTAATGCATTAAGCAAGATGACATGATGTAGAGGGATAAACTCAAGGAATATGATATAAACCCCATCTTTTTATCCTCGATGGCAACAATACAATACGTGCCTTGTTGCCCCTACTGTCACTGGGAAAGGACACCGCAAGATTGAACCTAAAGCTAAGCACTTCTCCCATTGCAAGAATTATCAATCTAGTAGGCTAAACTAAACTGATAATTCGAAGAGACTTGCAAAGATATCAAATCATGCATATAAGAATTCAGAGAAGAGCCAAATAATATTCATAGATAATCTTGTTCATGAATCCACAATTCATCGGATCTCGACAAACACACCGCAAGAGTATTACATCGGATAGATCTCCAAGAACATCAGGGAGAACTTTGTATTGAGAATCAAAGAGAGAGAAGAAGCCATCTAGCTAATAACTTTAGACCCGAAGGTATGTGGTAAACTAATCACGCTTCATCAGAGAGGCAATGGCGTTGATGTAGAAGCCCTCCATGATCGATCCCCCTTCGACAGATCGCGGAAAAAGGCCCCAAGATGGGATCTCACGGGTATAGAAGGTTGCGGCGGTGGAAAAGTGGTTTCGTGGCTCTCCCTGATGTTTCTAGGGTATAATAGTATATATAGGTGAAATAAGTACGTCGGTGGAGCTACGAGGGGCCCACGAGGGTGGGGGCGCGCCTACCCCCCCCTAGGCGCGCCCTCCTGCCTCGTGGCTTCCGCGTGGAGTTCTAGACTTCGACTCCAAGTCTTCTGGATTGCTTTTGGTCCAAGAAAGATCATTGCTAAGGTTTCAGTCCATTTGGACTTCGTTTGGTATTCCTTTTCTGTAAAACTATAACATAGGCAAAAAAACAGAAACTGGCACTGGGCCTTCGGTTAATAGGTTAGTCCCAAAAATAATATAAAATAGCATTTTAAAGCCCATTAAACATCCAAAACAGATAATATAATAGCATGGAACAATCAAAATTATAGATACGTTGGAGACATATCAGGTATATATACCCAGACGCTGTTGGTGGCGTGGAGTGGAATGTCTTGGTGGCACCATGATGCAAAACTGCTAGCAGTTTCTGCAACTCGGTGAGACCGAATCATTCTAATCGGTGGCACTGAGATGAAAACCTAGATGAATTTAATGATCTCAGTGAGACCGAGTAGGATGAGTTGGTCTGACCAAAAATCAATAAGAGGTTTTGGAAGTTAGCCCTTGACGGATCGGTGGCTCCGAGTGTTCCTCATCCACAGGGTCCGAAAGTGACTTGTGGAAATTTTGTCATGTAGCATGAATAGAGTTTGAGACGAGAAAAAGCTTAGGTAGCTAGAGGGAGTACTTAGGCATTATTGTCCATCCATTTGGCAAAAGAAAAAACCAAACAATGAAAACAACAAATGGATGTCCTCAAATGGAGAAAATTATGCAACCAACATGCTCACACAATAAGATAGCAAATAAAACATGTAGCAAAGCATGCACATACACTCTAGTATCTATCAAGCAATTGGCGATGACTAGGTCATCTATATATGAGTATATTGACTGAGGAGTCAAATGAGAACATTTGATCATAGGTCATACTCATCATTTAAGCACAAGTGGGGTTACCACTTTTACATAAAGAATTGTTGTGTTCACACCATTAGAGTTGCTTTAGCTCAATTTTTTTTACAGCAAAGCTCCCCCAAGATGAAATGTCCCCCCTACGAGGGATGAACTAACCTTGGGTTTTGTCGATGATGGCTTGATGTCGATGTTGAATATGTGGATCAATGTTGATGTAGATCATTTGGAGCAATCCATTGGAGTGTTGCACTTTCAATACCTACATGGGTTAGTACCACAAGGAACATACAAGGATATCAATAGACATAGATTGAAACACACTTATGATGATGTCCATGAAAGCATTAGGTTACCTTATTCCTTGTCTTACCAACAAGAGGGTTTGTGACACCTTGAACTAATGCAAGATATGAAAGTTGATTGCATAAGTTCTCGCCAAAATAAATATGAGTGACACTCCATTGGCATTGAACTTTTGTTCAAAACCAACACCTTGATTCTTCCGATGCCTTGATACGTATCCAATGTATCTATAATTTTTGATTGTTCCATGCTGTCATATTATCATTCTTGGATGTTTTATAATCATTTTATAATCATTTTATATCATTTTTTGGTACTAACCTATTGACATAGTGCCAACTGCCAGTTGCTGTTTTTTTGCTTGTTTTTTACATCATAGGAAATCAAAACCAAACAAAGCCCAAACACACCGAAACTTTTTGTCGATTTTTTATGGACTAGAAGACACCAAATGGGCCAGAGAAGCACCTGGGGGGTGCCCCTACGGGGGCACAGCCCACCAGGGCACGCCAGACCCCAGACGCACTCTGGTGGGTTGCGCCCACCTCGGCGGCCTCCCGCACCGCCTCTTTGCTCTATAAATACTCCAATATTCCAGAAACCCTAGGGAAGACAACGAAAATCAATTCCAGCCGCCGCAAGTTCTAGAAACACCAGATCCAATCTAGACACCATCACGGAGGGGTTCATCATCCTCATTGGTGCCTCTCCGATGATGCGTGAGTAGTCTTTTGTAGACCGATGTCTACTACACAACCTTCTTCTTGTAGACGTTGTTGGGCCTCCAAGTGCAGAGGTTTGTAGGACAGTAGCAAATTTCCCTCAAGTGGATGACCTAAGGTTTATCAATCCATAGGAGGCGTAGGATGAAGATGGTCTCTCTCAAGCAGCCCTGCAACCAAATAACAAAGAGTCTCTTGTGTCCCCAACACACCCAATAGAATGGTAAATTGTATAGGTGCACTAGTTCGGCGAAGAGATGGTGATACAAGTGGTATATGGATATTAGATAATAGTTTTGTAATATGGAAATATAAAAACATCAAGGTAGCAAGTGATAAAAGTGAGCATAAACGGTATTGCAATGATAGGAAACAAGGCCTAGGGTTCATACTTTCGCTAGTGCAAGTTCCCTCAACAATACTAACATAATTGGATCACATAACTATCCCTCAACATGCAACAAAGAGTCACTCCAAAGTCACTAATAGCGGAGAACAAACAAAGAGATTATGGTAGGGTATGAAACCACCTCAAAGTTATTCTTTCCAATCAATCTGTTGGGCTATTCCTATAAGTGTCACAAACAGCCCTAGAGTTCGTACTAGAATAACACCTTAAGATACAAATCAACCAAAACCCTAATGTCACCTAGATACTCCAATGTCACCTCAAGTATCCGTGGGTATGATTATACGATATGCATCACACAATCTCAGATTCATCTATTCAACCAACACAAAGGACCTCAAAGAGTGCCCCAAAGTTCTACCGGAGAATCACGACGAAAACGTGTGCCAACCCCTATGCATAGGTTCATGGGCGGAACCCGCAAGTTGATCACCAAAACATACATCAAGTGAATCACGTGATATCTCATTATCACCACAGATACGCATGGCAAGACATACATCAAGTGTTCTCAAATCTTTAAAGAATCAATCCGATAAGATAACTTCAAAGGGAAAACTCAATCCATTACAAGAGAGTAGAGGGGGAGGAGAAACATAAGATCCAGCTATAATAGCAAAGCTCGCGATACATCAAGATCGTATCACCTCAAGAACACGAGAGAGAGAGAGAGAGATCAAACACATAGCTACTGGTACATACCCTCAGCCCCGAGGGAGAACTACTCCCTCCTCGTCATGGAGAGCACCGAGATGATGAAGATGGCCACCGGAGAGGGATTGCCCCCTCCGGCAGGGTGCCGGAACGGGTCTAGATTGGCTTTTGGTGGCTACGGAGGCTTCTGGCGGCGGAACTCCCGATCTATTATGCTCTCGGATGTTTTTAGGGTATACGGAGATATATAGGCGGAAGAAGTACGTCAGGGGGGCACGAGGTGCCCACGAGGGTGGAGGGCGCGCCCCCCTACCTCATGGCCTCCTTGAAGCTTCCATTACGTGCACTTCAAGTCTTCTGGGCTTCTTTCCTTCCAAAAATGGGTTCTGTGAAGTTTCAGATTAATTGGACTCCGTTTGGTTTTCCTTTTCTTCGAAACCCTAAAACAAGGTAAAAACAGAAACTGGCACTGGGCTCTGGGTTAATAGGTTAGTCCAAAAAATGATATAAAAGTGTATAATAAAGCCCATAAACATCCAAAACAGTAGAAAATATAGCATGGAGCATTCAAAAATTATAGATACGTTGGAGACGTATCATAGACCTTCGTGTCCGTAGTTAGTAGCTGGATGGCTTCCTCTCTGTCGTTTGATTCTCAATATAATGGTGTCTTGGAGATCCATATGATGTAACTCTTTTTGCGGTGTGTTTGTTGGGATCCGATGAACTTTGAGTTTATGATCAGATCTATGTTTTTATCCATGAAAGTTATTTGAGTATTTTGATCCCTTATATGCATGATTTCTTATAGCCTCGTATTTCTTCTCCGATATTTGGGTTTTGTTTGGCCAACTTGATCTATTTATCTTGCAATGGGAAGAGGTGCTTTGTGATGGTTCGATCTTACGATGCTTGATCCTAGTGACAGAAGGTTTATCGCCACGTATGTATCATTGCTATTAAGTTTAACAAGATGGGGTCTATTTCTACATAAATAGATCTTGTCTACATCATGTCATCGTTCTTATTGCATTACTCTATTTCTCCATGAACTTAATACACTAGATGCATGCTGGATAGCGCTCGATATGTGGAGTAATAGTACTAGATGCAGGCAGGAGTCGGTCTACTAATCTTGGATGTGATGCCTATATAATGATCATTGCCTGGATATCGTCATGATTGTTCTATCAATTGCCCAACAGTAATTTGTTTATCCACCATTTGCTATTTTTCTCGAGAGAAGCCACTAGTGAAACCTACGGCCCCCGGGTCTCTTCTTTATTATATTTTCCTTCACGATCTATTTTTATTTGCTTTTATTTTCAGATATATTAATCCAAAAACCCCAAAATACCTTGCTAAATTTTAATTGCTTTTATTTGCATTTATCAATCTATCACAATTTTTATCCCGTCTACTTGCCAATTTCTGGCACCGTTATCCGAAAGGGATTGCCAACACCTTTAATACGTCGGGTTGCGAGTATTCGTTATTTGTGTGCGGGAGATGTTTACATGGTGTTGCGTGGTTCTCCTACTAGTTTGATAACCTTGGTCTCATCACTGAGAGAAATACCTACCGTAGCTGTGCTACATCATCCCTTCCTCTTTGGGGAAATACCGACGTAATTCAAACCGCTATCAAAAGGAATATCTAGCGCCATTGCCCGGGAGACATCATCAACATCTACCAGGTTCATAATCACAAATCTCATCTTCTTGCAATTTACATTATTTGCCATTTGCCTCTCATTCTCCTCTCCCCCACTTCACAAAAATTTGCTGTTTTATTCGCACTCTTTTTCGTTCCCCATTTTCTCACCAAATCTGTTTTTGAGTGCAATCTTGTTGCATAGTCAAAATTACTCAAGAGAACACCAAGTTGTGTGATTTCTCTAATACCAAAAACAATGATTTTATTAGCACTCCGATTGCTCCTCCCGCAACTAGTGCGGAGTCTTGTGATATTAATACCGCTTTGCTGAATCTTGATATGAAAAATCAATTTTCTGGTACTCATAATGAGGATACTGCGTCCAATCTTAACACATTCGCGGAATTATGTGATATGAAAAAGAAAAAATATGTGAACAATGATGTTGTGAAGTTGAAATTATTTCCGCTTCCTTTGCGAGATCGTGCAAAAATTTGGTTTTCTTTGTTGCCTCGCTGTAACATCCCAAATTTTCAATTTGGAATGTTATACATAGGTCATTCGTGCATATCATATTTTATTGTATATCGATTCACGATCCTTGAAATTCTAAGCAACTCAAGGACCCTTGGAGAGAGTTGGGGATTTCACCGTTTTCATATTTGAATTTTGTCAAATATCGAAACGAGGATCATTGGTTTTATCATTTTTCTCTCCAAAATATTTTCACATTAAAATATATGAGAGGAGATAATATGACTTCTCCAAAATAAATGAAATATTGGAGGAAAAATATTAAAATCAAATATTTGATTTCATTCGGATTTTTATTGGTATTTTATTTGAATTAGAAAAAAAGTGCATTTTTCGAAATTGCATTTTAGGCCAAGAAAATGTTCACCCTGTCCTAAATATTTTATTTAGAAGGTGAAATTTTGTTTTGGTATTTTTAGTTATTTATTTATTTTTTAGAATTTTTTTCGGCGGATTATGTTAAAAAAAACTTCTACGCCCTCACTGGTCCAAGGCCCAGCTGAGCCAGGCCGGCCCGCGCCGCGCCACCGCCTCCGCCGTCGTGCCCGAGTCCGGCCGGGACACGGGGCCACCGTCGCTGCCGCCCGGGACTCCTCCCGCCCCCTCCCACAAGCCGCCCCGCCCCTCCCTTTATAAGCCGCCACCTCGCTCCCCCAAACCGCCACCCCACCGCCGCAAGTAGCAGCAGCAGCCTGAGCCGCCGTCGACGCCTTCCGCGCCTGCCACGCCCCGCCACCGCAGCCCCGCCGCCTGCCGCCCCGCGTCGCCGCTCCGCCGCTCCTCCGTCACGCCGCTGTTCCGCAGCCGCACCCCACCTCGCCGGAGCCTCGCCGGAGGGAGCCGCCGATGCCGCCGTCGCCGTTATGTTTTTTTCGGTTAACCGCTTGGTTTTTTAGAAACCCTAGTCCGGTTTTCTTTCGGTTCGCCGGTTTCTTGGTTTAGTTTAGTTAGCGGACATTCATCCATACGTTCGTTTTAACGAACGGTTTTCGCCCGTTAGTTACAGACAACGAACGTTCGTTCGTTAGCCTGTTCGTCCGTTTTTCTTTTTCTCGGGTTTTTATGATTATTTTCAATCGCGATTTCTGATTCAATTTTCGTTTTAGTTTATCTTTTCGCTCGTTTATCGGAATTAGGCAATTCAAGCGCCTAGATCTTTGTCCCTAAACCCTCTTTCTATTTAACCAACTTGAACAAGATTTTGGTACTGTAAAATTTGACTTTAGTTCAGATTAGTAATCGGACCTTTTTCGCAGTTTGAGTTTCGTTGCTCCGTTTGATTTGATTCTTTTTGCAAACCGGAGTTCTTAAGTTGAACTTTCTGGTTACTTCTTCTTATTTGAGTTTTAATCATGCATCTATGATTGATTGCTTATGTATGCTATTGTTTGTTTGCGATAGAATTCCCGGAGTGCGAAGCGTGCTACATCGAGTCCCTAGGTTTTGCGGATCGTCAGCAAGGCAAGTAACACATTGATCATACTCTTTTCATACCTAGTTTTTATGCATTAGTTCCAATCCTCAAACAATGCATGATTAGGATGTGATAACTTGTGGGTGTGGGAAGTAGGTGTTGAGGTAGAACCTATTACCCTATTTTATTATCAAACCCTTGGGAGTTACTTCTACGTTATGCTTATATTGCTATGCTATGCTCGTAGACATGCATTGTGTCCGAGTGTATCCATGACAGATGTGAGATTGTTAATTAATGGTTCAACTTAAGGTGGCAACTTTAATACACATCTGGGTGGATTGCTTGTTTGGGCACCTAGAGAATCCTGTGTTGTCCTAGAATATCCCAACGTACCCGTGTGATTTTCCTACAGTCCACCACCCAGGCTCAAAGGGATCTTAAGATTATTCATGCTAGAAACTTCCGTGTGCAGCCACAAGCCATTATGGGCTCTAGCATAGTTTGAGTAAGTTGTGTGACCTCTTTCAATGCTGGGCTAGCAGATGTAGGGGAAAGTAGGTGTAACGGTCCACCCACAATAAAGAGTTAATGCTTCTAAAAGACTGTGTCCTGGTCATCCGTTTCTCAAACACCTTGTAGTGCGAGAAATCCAACGGAGGATATCGAGTCTTATGGGGAAAAGTGTGAACGCCTCTGCAGAGTGTACAATCTAATCATGGTTAGCCGTGTCCCCGGTTATGGACATCTTGAGTATCTGGTATTTGGATTATCCTATTGTATCTCAGCACTCTAACTTAATTTGTTGGTTTAATGAATTACTTTAATTGGGATTGAGTTGGAGGAACCTTCTCAATGATGTTTCAACTACCATGATAGTTAAAATAAACGTATTCCTTTGTTGTAGGGGAAATTTGGCTTTTTGCAAAAAACCTTATAACCATAGAGCCTCCACCAGCTATATATGAATATAGTGATAACTTTATTCCGTTCATTGCTATACTGTGTTACATTGCCAGCATATTCCATGTGCTGACCCGTTTTTGGGCTGCAACGTATCATGTTGCAGAATTTTCAGATGAGGAGTAAGGTTCGCTAGGTCATTGTCGTGCAACTCAGCTATGCCGTTGGAGTTGATGGACTCACTTTATCTTCCAAGCCTTCCGTTGTTATCGCATTTGATGGCCTTAAGCCATATTTACTGTAATAAGTTCTCTTTTGGAGACATATGATGTAATAAGTGTGTGATTGCTACTCTGTTATAAATCCTTCGAGTACTGTGTGTGTCAGCATTACCGATCCAGGAATGACACTAAAGCACAGAGACCTGACAATTTGATGCCGGGTCGCTACACTCGCAATAGTATCAATTCTTGGGATAAGTGCAAAGATGCTTTTATTACTAAATATTTTCTGCCCGCAAAAATTATTTCCCTTAGAAACCAAATCATGAATTTCAAGCAAATTGAACATGAGGATGTTGCACAATCTTGGGAAAGGATGAAACTGATGCTAAGGAATTGCCCAACTCATGGGCTAAATCTTAGGATGATCATACAAAAAATTATGCAGGGTTGAATTTTGTTTCTCGTAATATTTTGGATTTCACCGCGGGTGGTAATTTTATGGAAATTACTTTGGGTGAAGCCACCAAATTTCTTGATAATATTATGGCAAATTATTCGCAATGACATACCGAAAGAGATCCTACTAGTAAAAAAATTAATTCGATTGAAGAAATTTCTTCTTTGAGTGAAAAAGTTGACGCTCTTATGAAATTGGTTGCTAATAAAAGTGGTCCTATTGATTTTAATGATGTGCCTTTGTCTACTTTGATTGAGAAAATAGTGATTCCATTGATGTGAATTTTATCTCTCGAAACAATTTCAATAACAATGCTTATAGAGGTAATTTTAATCCTAGGCCTTTTCCTAGTAATTCCTCTAATAATTATGGTAATTCCTATGGTAACCCTTCTTATAATAATAATAATAGTAAAACCTCTGATGTTGAGAATAATATTAAAGAACTCATTAATACTCAAAAAAATTCAATGCTACAACAGAAGAAAAGTTGAATAAGATTGATGATATGTCTAGAAGTATTGATAGAATTTCTCATGATGTAGAAAACCTCAAGATGGAAATTTTTGTGCCTAAGGTTGAGGAATCAATTAAGGCTCTTTATGTTTCTATGAATGAAAGTAATAAAAGAACCACTATGCTTAGAGTTGGAAGAGAATTTTTAGAAAAAGCGTTTTCTAGTGATTGCTTTCATAAAAGTGATGAAGATCTTAAAATGATTGGTGTTTCTTCTATTGATCCTTTGTTTATTAAAATTAATATTGATAATAAAGGGACTGAAGAAGAGTCAACTTTAGCTAGAAGGCGTCCCGATAATTGGGAGGGTGAAAATCTTGTTGAGAAAATTAATAAAAGTGGGTTTCTAGAGGTCAAAACTTTAACTAGTGATGTGCCCACTCTTTTGGATTACAAAGACTTTAATTATGAGGTTTATCTTTGATTGGTTGTATTTGTTTGGTGCAATCCATGATAAATTCACCCCATGGTTATGAACAAAATAAAGCTTTTACTAAACATATTGTTGATGCTATGATGAAAGCTTTTGAAGAAAAGTTGGAATTAGAGATTTCGGTTACTAGAAAATTGCATGATTAATGGGAACCTACTATCAAAGTCAAGATTAAAAATTATGAGTGTTTTGCTTTATGTGACTTGGGTGCTAGTGTTTCTACAATTCTGAAATCTTTATGTGATGTGCTTGGTCTTACCGATATTGAAGAGTGTTCTCTAAATTTGCACTTGGCGGATTCTACTATTAAAAAGCCTATGGGAAGAATTAATGATATTCTTATTCTTGCAAATAGGAATTATATGCCCACATATTTTATTGTTCTTGATATTGATTGCAATCCGTCTTGTCCAATTATTCTTGGTAGACCGTTTTTATGTACTATTGGTGTCGTGATTGATATGAAAGAAGGCAATATTAAATTTCAATTTCCACTAAGGAAGGGTATGGAACACTTCCTTAGAACTAGAATTAAGCCACCATATGAATCAATCATGAGGGCATCTTATGAATCTAGAAACAAAGATGACAATACTTGATCCTTTGCATTATGCCTAGCTAGGGGCATAAGACAATAGAGCTTGTTGGGAGGCAACCCAATGAATAAAATTTATTTTTTTCTTTTTCTTTCTGTTCTTGAGTGTTTGCACAATTATACTATTGTTGTGATTGTGTTTTTTGTGTTTTAGTTAGTTTTTGTGGCAAGTAGAGCCTTTGGGATTATGTTGGGTGATAGTTGATTTGATCTTGCTGAAAAATAGAAACTTTTGCGCCTAGAAAAATAATTTTCGTTTTTAACAAGAGCGCGATAAAATACTGATTGTTTCTGCGGAGGATTTATATACAAATTGCTCATATTTTCCTAAATTTTCAGAATTTTTTGAGTCACATAAGTATTCAAATCTCCAGATTGCTACAGACTATTCTGTTTTTAACAGATTCTGTTTTCTTTGCGTTGTGTGCTTGTATTGATGATTCTATGGTTTTCTTTGAAGAGTTTTTGCCATCAAAAAGTTGGAATACAGTATATATATTGAAAAAAATAAAATATGAATGGGTTTGCAACAGTACTTATAGTAGTGATTTGCTTTCTTATAGTAGCGGATCTCATGAAGGTTTGTTAAGTTTTGTGTGATTGAAGTTTTCAAGTTTTGGGCGACTTTAGGATGGATGAAGGAATAAGGATTAGAAAAAGGATGAGCTTGGGGATGCCCATGGCACCCCAAGATAATATTCAAGAAGTATCAAGCAACTAAGCTTGGGGATGCCCCCCCCCCTGAGTGGCATCCCCTATTTCTTCTAACAACCATCGGTATTTCACTTGAAACTATATTTTGATTCATCACATATTATGAGTTTTGCTTGGAGCGTCTTGTATGACATGAGTCTTTCCTTGATTTGCTTTGTGTTCTTAGTCATGAATCCTTTCTGGACACACCTTTTTGAGAGAGCCAAAATTATGCCATGACTTGTTATAATTGCTCTCTATGCTTCACTTAAATCTTTATGAGCTATGGAATTGTTCTAGTGCTTCACTTATATCTTTTTGAGCACGGTGTGCTTTAGTACATTTTAATAAATGCTCTCATGATTCCCTTAGATTTATTTGAGAGTTAGTAAAAAATTTAAGAAATTCTCTCTTGCTTCACTTATATTAATTTGAGAGAAGAATTTTTTTATGCTCATGTTCTTCACTTATATTTGTTTGAGCTATCAAAAGCAACATATGGAACTAGTCCCAAAGTGATACATATCCAAGGAGGATATAATAAAAAGTTCCATGAAGATCATTGGACAAAATAAACTTGATTCCTTGTAATAGTTTTGAGATATGACGATATAATATGTGAGTCATGTTGATGAGTAATTATGCTTTAGTAAGAATATTGGTGTTAAGGTTTGTGATTCCTTATGTAAGCACAGAAGTCAATAGTTATGCAATGAAATTACATCCTACTTGTGGTGCATTATTGGGTGTTAGTTATGCTTAATGCTTGCTTATGAGATTTTTCGTTTCTTGGTTGGTCGCTTCTCAGTCTTTTGCTAGCCTTCATTTTGCACTAAGTATGATCACTACTTGTGCATCCAAAATCCTTTAAACCAGTTTTGCCACATGAGTCCACTATACCTACCTATATGCGATATTCTTTTGCCGTTCTAAGCAAATTTGTATGTGCCATCTCTAATTTTGAAAATAAACACCTCTTTTGTGTGCTCGTACCGCTCATGAAACGGTAGGGGGTGGCTGATATGTTTCCATGCTAGATGTGTTATTCTCACGATGAGTGTTTAATCACTTGTCATTACACGAGAGTACGGCAAACGTATTAGGTATGCCCAGTCGCGAAATGAAAAATGTATTTACTTTATGTTGTAAAATAATAAATTCCTTGGAAATTGTTGGTATGGAGGGCACCCATGGATAAGGTTAGCCATGGAAAGTGAAAGTATAGTGGAAAAAGGACTGCACTTTATTTTCTGTTTGGGAACCGCCTATGATATATCTAGCATGGAAAGTATTGGGAACTACTCGATCATTCTCGTTGACAGGAAAAGCATGCCTCCCAAAATGTTTTATCTCTATCTTTTTCGCTTTGAGCTCTGACACCTCTACAAATCCCTACTTCCCTCCGCGAAGGGCCTTTCTATTTACTTTATGCAATTTTTATTTTTATTTGAGTCTCATCTTCTATTATAAAGCACCAACTGAGGGCACTATGATCGTACTTGAGCATTGGGTGTAGCTAATATGCGAGTGTGTTTCATGAATGGATCAATGATTGAGCATAATGGCCTAGGGATAACTTGCTTTAGTGTTGATATTTTGAAAGACATGGTTGCTTGTTGATATGCTTGAGTATTAAAGTCTTCATGTCAAAACTAGACTATTGCTTTGAACCATATAAAACTCCAAATGTCCATGCTATAAAAGAAAGATTATGTGATGAACATGTTAGGTAGCATTCCACATCAAAAAATTCTGTTTTTATCATTTACCTACTCGAGGACGAGCAGGAATTAAGCTTGGGGATGTTGATACGTCTCCTACATATCTATAATTTTTGATTGTTCGATGCTGTTATATTATCATTCTTGAATGTTTTATAATCATCTTATATCATTTTTGGTACTAACCTATTGACATAGTGCCAAGTGCCAGTTGTTGTTTTTTGCTTGTTTTTTACATCGCAGGAAATCAATACCAAATGGTGTCCAAACATAGCTAAACTTTTTGTGGATTTTTTATGGACCAGAAGACACCCAATGGGCTGGAGAAGCACCTGGGGTGCCCCAAGGGGGGCACAACCCACCAGGGCGCCTGGGCCCCCAGGCTCGCTCAGGTGGGTTGTGCCCACCTTGTTTGCCTCCCGCACCGCCTCTTTGCTCTATAAATACCCCAATATTCCAAAAACCCTAGGGGAGTCGACAAAAATCGATTCCAACCGCCGCAAGTTCCACAAACACCAGATTCAATCTAGACACCATCACGGAGGGGTTCATCATCCTCATTGGTGCCTCTCCGATGATGTGTGAGTAGCCTTTTGTAGACCTTCGTTTCCGTAGTTAGTAGCTATATGGCTTCCTCTCTCTCGTTTGATTCCTAATACAATGGTCTCTTGGAGATAGATATGATGTAACTCTTTTTGTGTTGTGTTTGTTGGGATCTGATGAACTTCGAGTTTATGATCAGATCTATGTTTTTATCCATGATTATTTGAGTCTTTTGATATTTTATATGCGTGTTTGCTTATAGCCTCGTATTTCTTCTCTAATATTTGGGTTTTGTTTGGCAAACTTGACCGGTTTATCTTGCAATGGGAAGAGGTGCTTTGTTATGGGTTCGATCTTACAGTGCTTGATCCAAGTGACAGAAGGGGAATCGACACGTATGTATCATTGCCATTAAGGATAACAAGATGGGGTCTATTTCTACATAAATAGATCTTGTCTACATCATGTCATTGTTCTTATTGCATTACTCCATTTCTCCATGAACTTAATACACTAGATGCATGCTGGATAGCGATAGATGTGTGGTGTAATAGTAGTAGATGCAGGCAGGAGTCGGTCTACTAATCTTGGACGTGATGCCTATATAATGATCATTGCCTGGATATCGTCTTGATTATTTGAAGTTCCATCAATTGCCCAACAGTAATTTGTTTACCCACCGTTTGCTATTTTTCTCGAGAGAAGCCACTAGTGAAACCTACGGCCCCCGGATCTCTTCTTTATTATATTTTCCTTTGCGGTCTATTTTTGTTTTCTTTTATTTTCAGATCTATTAATCCAAAAACCAAAAATACCTCACTGGATTTTATTTGCTTTTATTTGCATTTATGAATCTATCACACGTTTTATCCCGTCTACTTGCCAATTTCTGGCGCCGTTACCCGAAAGGGATTAACAACCCCTTTAATACATCGGGTTGCGAGTATTGTTATTTGTGTGCAGGAGTTGTTTACGCGGTATTGCGTGGTTCTCCTACTGGTTTGATAACCTTGGTCTCATCACTGAGGGAAATACCTACCATAGATGTGCTACATCATCCCTTCCTCTTTGGGGAAATACCGACGTAGTTCAAGCCGCTATCATGCCTTCCTTGCTTGCGTACAATTTCCTCAAATTGCTTACTTCTGGCAAGGCTCTTGTAAACACCTTTCTCTATAATTCCCTTCAATAAGCTATTTTCTTGCTCAAGTGTAACTTGACTAAGAGAGTCATT
This sequence comes from Triticum aestivum, assembly GCF_018294505.1. Classification (NCBI taxonomy): domain Eukaryota; kingdom Viridiplantae; phylum Streptophyta; class Magnoliopsida; order Poales; family Poaceae; genus Triticum; species Triticum aestivum. The sequence goes on along the minus strand of NC_057809.1, from coordinate 480,040,680 downwards.
AGTGGAATCAAGAGAACTACTAGAAGCAACAATATTAGATTTACCATGGTTATTTTTACTACTAGAGGAAGAATCTTTCTTGTTCTTATTGCTAGATTTTACTTGTGGAATATAAGTAGACAAGAGGAGACGTTTGGCAAGATAAGAAGAACTCTTCTTTAGAAGATCATCATTGATAGCTTTTAGGAACTCATGCTCTCGCTCTAAATTTAGCTTCTAGAGGCGTAGCTTCTCATGAGTCCTTTTGAGCTCTCTATGATCCTTTAGAGTTGTTTCATGAGCTAACTTAAGAGTGTTTAGTTCCTTAGTTAGATGCTCAATCTCCTTCTTATCACTGTCATTCATTTCATCTTGATTAGCATGATTAATAGCAAGTTCATCATAGTTTTCATCACTAGAGTTGTCAACAAGTAAATCATATTCACCTAGCAAATCATCTTCATCACTATAGAAATCAACATACTCGGGGTGTGATACCTTAGGGCCTTTATCCATGAAGCATCTTCCAATTCCATCATTTGGTGATTCAAATATGTCATAGGAGTTGGATGACACAAATGCAAGACCTGCAACACCTTCATCTTGAGTATATTTGGAGTCGGAGTGATAGCTTCTCTCGGACTAGTTGTCGGAGTCAGAACCAGATACCCGTTCACCAACGTGAGCTTGATATCTTCATCTTGTGTAGCTCTTTGATGACTTGTCCTTCCTTTCTGAATCCTTGCTTCTATGAGAGAGTCTTCGTTCATAACGATCATCTCCACTCCTTCTCTCTCTTGGTGGTGATTCATCTCTTTTACTTCTACTTTTTGGTGAATCTTATATTTTCTTGTAGGGAGCCATACACTCATTGGAGTAGTGTTCGGGTCTTCCACAATTATAGCAATTATGATCATGACTAGAAGATCTTTTGTCATTTTAGGATCTTAACTTGGAGCTTCTCTCTTTGCTTCTATTCTTGTCGAACTTGTTGAAGTTCTTCACCATTAAGCTCAATTCTTCACTGAAGACTTGTTCTCACTTGATGTTGTAGGAGCATCACATGAAGCTTTGTAAGCACCACTTGACTTGTTGTGGAGCACTTCCTTATCCTTGAGTGACATCTCATGAGCAACAATTATACCAATGACTTCCGTGGGCTTGAGATCTTTGTAATTGGGCATCATTTGGATCAAGGTGCACACGGTATCATATTTTCCATACAAGGCTCTTAGGATCTTCTTGATGATGAATTTGTCAGTCATCTCTTTGCTTCCTAAGCCGACAACCTCATTTGTGATGAGAGCAAGCCTAGAGTACATCTTAGCGACTCCTTCAGCGTCCTTCATCTTGAACTTGTCAAGTTGACTTTGAAGCACATCCAATTTTATTCCTTGACGGACTCGATACCTTCGTGCATATCAACCAAAGCATCCCAAATTTCCTTTGCATTCTCAAGATGGCTGATTTTGTTGAATTCTTCGGGGCACAATCCATTGAAGAGAATATCACAAGCTTGAGCATTGTATTGCAACATCTTCATTTCTTCCGTTGTCGCTTCATGATCCGGTTCTTTTCCATCCTCAAAGAAATCACCTTGCAAGCCAATACGCACAATAGCCCAAATGACGGGGTTATGACCAAGAATAGCATTTTCATCTTATGCTTCCAACTAGCAAAATTAGTACCATCAAAGTAATTATGGACCTCTACGGTGATAATTTCCCTCGCTATACGCCATACTCTCCTAGGTTTTGAAACCAAGGCTATGATCACCAAAGCTATGGAAATCAAGGTAAATGGAGACCAAAGCTCTGATACCACTTGTAGGATCGAAAGTAGGTCTAGAGGGGGTGATTAGACTACTTGACCAAATAAAAATCTAACCTTTTCCCAATTTTAGTTGTGGCCAGATTTTAGCAACTAGCACAAGTCAAGCAGTCAACCTACACAAGAAATTCTAAGAGTGTAGCAGTGGAAAGTAAAACATTGCATATGAAGGTAAAGGGAAGGAATTGGAGAGTGCAAACTCAATGATGACACAGAGATTTTTGGCGTGGTTCCGATAGGTGGTGCTATCGTATGTCCACGTTGATGGAGACTTCAACCCACAAAGGGTAATGGTTGCGCGAGTCCACGGAGGGCTCCACCCACGAAGGGTCCATGAAGAAGCAACCTTTTCTATCCCACCATGGCCATGGCCCGCGAAGGACTTGCCTCACTCCGGTAGATCTTCACGAAGTAGGCCATCTCCTTGCCCTTACAAACTTCTTGGTTCAACTCCACATTCTTGTTGGAGGCTCCCAAGTGACACCTAACCAATCTAGGAGACACCACTCTCCAAAAGGTAATAGATGTTGTGCTTCAAATGATAGTCTCCCCAATACTCAACTCTCTCTCACAAATTTGGATATTTTGGAAAGATGATTTGAGTGGAAAGCAACTTGGGGAAGGCTACAAATCAAAAATCTTGTGGTTGGATTGGAATGTCTTGATCTCAACACATGAGTAGGTGATTCTCTCTTAGAAAATGTAAGCTGGAAGTGTAGGCACGTTATGATGGCTCTCTCACTGATGGAGAAGAGGGTGGAGGGGTATATATAGCCTCCACACAAAATCCAACTGTTACACACATTTGACCCAAGTCGGTCAGACCGAATAGAAGAACTCGGTGAGACCGATTCAGTTCAAAATGTGAACATTAAGAATCTTGGTAGGAACGACTGGAAGAACCCGGTGAGACCAATGTTCTAGGGCTAGGGTAAAACCTCATCTAGGTGGCGCCGATTGCATGAACTCGTTGAGACCGCAAAGAGCAAACGAAGAGTTGGTCAAGCAAACTCGGTGGGATGGATCGCTCATTTCGATGAGATCTAAATGTTACAAAAGGGAAACAGAGACCGAGATCCATATCGGTGTGATCAAAGTGTTAGGGTTTCAGGCAGTGACTAAGTCAAATGAACTCAGTGGCTTTGAATAGGAAATGTTGGTGGGGCCGAGTTTGACTTTGGGTTTTGGACATATTTGGAATGAGAAGATGGTTGAGGGCTTTGGAGCAATATCACTAAGCATTTTGAGCAAGTAGACCATTAAGCAACACCTCATCCCCTTTTAATAGTATTGGCTTTCCTATGGACTCGATGTGATCTTGGACCACTAAAATAGAAATGAAGTGTCTTGAGCTATTGCCAATATATGTCCTTAGCATTTTGAGGGGTCCACATCTCTAGTCCATGCCATGCCATTCATTGAACTTTCTGAAATATTAAACTTGAATGGACATTAGTTAAATGAGCTATATGTTGTTATGAATTACCAAAGCCACCCGGGGATTAGTTGCACTTTGAGTTTATTATTCATGCTATAATTGTGTTGATCGAAAACTTAAATACATGTGTCGATACATAAACAAATACCGTGTCCCTAGTAAGCCTCTACTAGACTAGCTCGTTGATCAAAGATGGTTAAAGTTTCCTAACCATGAACATGTGTTGTCACTTGATAATGGGATCACATCATTATAAGAATGATGTGATGGACAAGACCCATCTGTTAGCTTAGCATATGATCGTTCAGTTTATTGCTACTGCTTTCTTAATGTCAAATACATATTCCTTCGACTATGAGATCATGCAACTCCCTGATACCGGAGGAATACCTTATGTGCTATCAAACATCACAACGTAATTGGGTGATCATAAAGATGCTCTACAGGTATCTCCGAAGGTGAATTTTGAGTTGGCATGGATCGAGATTGGGATTTGTCACTCCATATATCGGAGAGGTATCCCTGGGTGCTCTCGGTAATACACATCACAAGAAGCTTAAAAGCAAAGTGACTAAGGAGTTAGTTACGAGATAATGTTTACAAAACGATTAAAGAGACTTGTCGGTAACGAGATTGAACTAGGTATGAAGATACCGACGATCGAATCTCAGGCAATCAACATACTGACAGACAAAGGGAACTATGTATGTTGTCATAAAGGTTCGTCTAATAATCCCCAACTGCAAGGAATCATCATAGCAATTTCCGAAGATGGAAGTGATAATTATGGAGTGTCGAACCCACAAGGAGCTAAAGGTAAGATCAATATTCTCTCTAGTCCTATCTGCCACTGATACAACTCTATGTACACCGAGCGTTCGCTTTCATCCAGAAACGAGAAATAAAACTACGTTGTGGGTATGAAGAGGATAGCTTTACATGATATCGAAGAGCTAAAATATAAAAATAAGTGTTGTAAACATAAAGTTAGAATATATTACTGAAGGAAATATGCCCTAGAGGAAATAATAAAGTTGTTATTTATATTTCCTTATATCATGATAAATGATTGTTATTCATGCTAGAATTGTATTAACCGGAGACTTAGTACATGTGTGAATACATAGACAAATTGAGTGTCACTAGTATGCCTCTACTTAACTAGCTCGTTGAATCAATGATGGTAATGTTTCCTGACCATAGACAAGAGTTGTCACTTGATTAATGGGATCACATCATTAGAGAATGATGTGGTTGACTTGACCCATCCGTTAGCTTAGCATGATGATCGTTTAGTTTGTTGCTATTGCTTTCTCCATAACTTATACATGTTCCTATGACTATGAGATCATGCAACTCCCGAATACTGGGGGAACACTTAGTGTGCTACCAAACGTCACAACGTAACTAGGTGACTATAAAGATGCTCTGCAGGTGTCTCCGATGGTGTTTGTTGAGTTGGCATAGATCGAGATTATGATTTGTCACTCCGAGTATCGGAGAGGTATCTCTAGGCCCTCTCGGTAATGCACATCACTATAAGCCTCACCAGCAATGTGACTAATGAGTTAGTTCCAGGATGATGCATTACGGAACAAGTAAAGAGACTTGCCGGTAACGAAATTGAACTAGGTATTGAGATACCGACGATCGAATCTCGGGCAAGTAACACACCGATGACAAAGGGAACAACATATGTTGTTGTGCGGTTTGACCAATAAAGATCTTTCTATAATATGTAGGAACCAATATGAGCATCCAGGTTCTGCTATTGGTTATTGACTGAAGATGAGTCTCGGTCATGTCTACATAGTTCTCAAACCCGTAGGGTCCGCACGCTTAACGTTCGGTAACGATCGGTATTATGAGTTTATGTGTTTTGATGTACCGAAGGTAGTTTGTAGTCCCGGATATGATCACGGACATGACGAGGAGTCTCGAAATGGTCGAGAAATAAAGATCGATATATTGGAAGCCTATGTTTGGACATCGGAATGTTTCCGGATGAGTTCAGGCATTTTCCGGAGTACCGAGAGCTTACCGGAACCCCCTGGGGAGTATACGGGCCTTATTGGGCCTTAGTGGAATAGAGGAGAGGAAGGGAAAAGGTGGGAGGCATGCCCGCCGAGCCCAATCTGAATTGGGTGGGCCCCCTTTCCTTCCATCTCTCCTCCCCTTCCTTCTCTCCTACTCCTACTACTTGGAAGGGGGGAATCCTACTCCTGGTGGGAGTAGGACTCCCCTAGGGCGCGCCATAGACGGCCGGCCCTCCCCAATCCTCCACTCCTTTATATACGGGGGAGGGGGCACCCCATAGACACACAAGTTGATCATTTTCTTAACAGTGTGCTGTTCCCCCCTCCGCCATAGTCCACCTCTGTCATATCGTAGCGGTGCTTAGGTGAAGCCTTGTTCCGGTAGCTTCATCATCACCGTCATCACGCTGTCATTCTGACAAAACTCTCCCTCGACACTCAGCTGGTTCTAGAGTTCGTGGGACGTCACCGAGCTAAACGTGTGCAGATCGCGGAGGTGCCGTACCTTCGGTGCTAGGATCGGTCGGATCATGAAGATGTTCTACTACATCAACCGCGTTGTCATAGCGCTTCCGCTTACGGTCTATGAGGGTACGTGGACAACACTCTTCCCCTCTCATTGCTATGCATCACCTAGATAGATCTTGTGTGTGCATAGGAAATTTTTTGATACTGTGTTCCCTAATAGTGGCATCCGAGCCAGGTCTATGCGTAGATGTTATATGCATGAGAAGAACATAAAGGAGTTGTGGGCATGGGTATATACATATTGCTTGCCGTCACTAGTTGATTCTTGATTCAGCGGTATTGTTGGATGAAGCGGCTTAGACCGACATTACGCGTACGCTTACACGAGACTGGTTCTATGGACGTGCTTTGCACACATGTGGTTAGTGGGTGTCAGTTTATCCAACTTTAGTTGAATCGGATTCAATGAACAGGGTTCTTTCTGAAGATAAAAAAGCAATCACTATACCGCGTTGTGGTTTTTGATGCGTAGGTAAGAACGGTTCTTGCTTAGCCCGTAGCAACCACGTAAAACTTGCAACAACAAAGTAGAGGACGTCTAACTTGTTTTTGCAGGGCATGTTGTGATGTTATATGGTCAAGACATGATGCTAAATTTTATTATATGAGATGATCATGTTTTGTAACAGAGTTATCGGCAACTGGTAGGAGCCGTATGGTTGTCGCTTTATTGTATGAAATGTAATCGCCATGTAATTGATTTACTTTATCACTAAGCGGTAGCGATAGTCGTAGAAGCAATAGTTGGCGAGACGACAACGATGCTTCGATGGAGATCAAGGTGTCAAGCCGGTGATGATGGTGATCATGACGGTGCTCTGGAGATGGAGATCAAAGGCACAAGATGATGATGTCCATATCATATCACTTATATTGATTGCATGTGATGTTTATCCTTTATGCATCTTATTTTGCTTAGTTCGGCGGTAGCATTATAAGATGATCTCTCACTAAATTTCAAGGTACAAGTGTTCTCCCTGAGTATGCACTGTTGCTACAGTTCGTCGTGCCGAGAAACCATGTGATGATCGGGTGTGATAAGCTCTACGTTCACATACAACGGGTGCAAGCCAGTTTTGCACACGCACCATACTCAGGTTAAACTTGACGAGCCTAGCATATGCAGATATGGCCTCGGAACACTGAGGCTGAAAGGTCGAGCGTGAATCATATAGTAGATATGATCAACATAGTGATGTTCACCATTGAAAACTACTCCATCTCATGTGATGATCGGACATGGTTTAGTTGATATGGATCACGTGATCACTTAGATGATTAGAGAGATGTCTATCTAGGTGGGAGTTCTTAAGTAATTTGATTAATTGAACTTTAATTTATCATGAACTTAGTACCTGATAGTATTTTGCATATCTATGTTGTTGTAGATAGATGACTCGTGCTATTGTTCCATTGAATTTTAATGTGTTCCTAGAGAAAGCTAAGTTGAAAGATGATGGTAGCAACTACAGGAACAGGGTCCGTAACTTGAGGATTATCCTCATTGCTGCACAGAAGAATTATGTCCTGGAAGCACCGCTAGGTGACAAACCCGCTGCAGGAGCAACACCAGATGTTGTGAACACCTGGCAGAGCAAAGCTGATGACTACTCGATAGTTCAGTGTGCCATGCTTTACGGCTTACAACTGGGACTTCAACGATGTTTTGAACGTCATGGAGCATATGAGATGTTCCAGGAGTTGAAGTTAATATTTCAAGAAATGCCCGGACTAAGAGATATGAAGTCTTCAATAAGTTCTACAGCTACAAAATGGAGGAGAATAGTTCTGTCAGTGAACATATACTCAGAATGTCTGGGTACCACAACCAATTTACTCAGCTGGGAGTTAGTCTTCCTGATTATAGTGTCATTGACAGAATTCTTCAATCACTGCCACCAAGCTACAAGAGCTTCGTGATGAACTATAATATGCAAGGGATGGATAAGACTATTCCTGAGCTCTTCGCAATGCTAAAGGATGCGGAGGTAGAAATCAAGAAGGAGCATCAAGTGTTGATGGTCAACTAGACCACTAGTTTCAAGAAAAAAAGGTAAAACAAAGAAGGGGAACTTCAAGAAGAACAACAAGCCAGTTGTTGCTCAAGTGAAGAAACCCAAGTCTGGACCTAAGCCTGAAACTGAGTGCTTCTACTGCAAAGGGACTGGTCACTGGAAGCGGAACTGCCCCAAGTATTTGGCGGAGAAAAAGGATGGCAAAGTGAAAGGTATATTTGATATACATGTTATTGATGTGTACTTTACTAATGCTCACAGTAGCGCCTGGGTATTTGATATTGGTTCTGTTGCTAATATTTGCAACTCGAAACATGGGCTACGGATTAAGCGAAGATTGGCTAAGGACGAGGTGACGATGCGCGTGGGAAATGGTCCCAAAGTCGATGTGATCGCCGTCGGCACGCTACCTCTACGCCTACCTTCGGGATTAGTTTTAGACCTAAATAATTGTTATTTGGTGCCAGCGTCGAGCATGAACATTATATCTGGATCTTGTTTGATGCGAGACAGATATACATTTAAATCAGAGAATAATGGTTGTTCTATTTATATGAGTAATATCTTTTATGGTCATGCACCCTTGATGAGTGGTCTATTTTTACTAAATCTTGATAGTAGTGATACACATGTCCATAGCATTGAAGCCAAAAGATGCAAAGTTGATAATGATGGTGCAACTTATTTGTGGCACTATCGTTTGGGTCATATTGGTGTAAAGCACATGAAGAAACTCCATTCTGATGGACTTCTGGAATCACTTGATTATGTATCACTTGGTACTTGCGAACCATGCCTCATGGGCAAGATGACTAAAACTCCGTTCTCTGGAATAATGGAGCGAGCAACAGAGTTATTGGAAATCAAACATACTGATGTATGTGGTCCAATGAACATTGAGGCTTGCGGCGGATATCGTTATTTTCTTACCTTCACACACGATTTGAGCAGATATGGGTATATCTACTTAATCAAAGATAAGTCTGAAACATTTGAAAAGTTCAAAGAATTTCAGAGTGAAGTGGAAAATCATCATAACAAGAAAATCAAGTTTCTATGATCTGATCGTGGAGGTGAATATTTGAGTTATGAGTTTGGAGTTCATTTGAAAAAATGCGGAATAGTTTCACAACTCACGCCACCTGGAACACCACAACGTAATGGTGTGTCCGAACGTCGTAACCGCACTTTATTAGATATGGTGCGATCTATGATGTCTCTCACTGATTTACCGCTATCATTTTGGGGTTATGCTTTAGAGACGACTGCATTCACGTTAAACAGGGCACCATCAAAATCCGTTGAGATGACACCTTATGAACTGTGGTTTGGCAAGAAACCCAAGTTGTCATTTCTTAAAGTTTGGGGCTGCGATGCTTATGTGAAAAAGCTTTAACCTGATAAGCTCGAACCCAAATCGGAGAAATGTGTCTTCATAGGATACCCAAAGGAGACTGTTAGGTACACCTTCTATCATAGATCTGAAGGCAAGATATTCATTGCGAAGAATGGATCCTTTCTAGACAAGGAGTTTTTCTCGAAAGAAGTGAGTGGGAGGAAAGTAGAACTTGATGAGGTAATTGTACCTTCTCCCTTATTGGAAGTAGTTCATCACTGAAATCAATTCCAGTGATTCCTACACCAGTAAGTGAGGAAGCTAATGATGATGATCATGAAACTTCTGATCAAGTTAGTACCGAACCTCGTAGGTCAACCAGAGTAAGATGCGCACCAGAGTGGTACGGTAATCCTGTTCTGGAGGTCATGTTACTTGACCATGACGAACTTACAAACTATGAGGTAGCGATGATGAGCCCAGATTCCGCAAAATGGCTTGAGGCCATGAAATCTGAGATGGGATCCATGTATGAGAACAAAGTGTGGACTTTGGTTGACTTTCACGATGATCAGCAGGCCATAGAGAATAAATGGATCTTCAAGAAGAAGACTGGCACTGACGGTAATGTTACTGTCTACAAAGCTCAACTTGCTGCAAAAGGTTTTCGACAAGTTCAAGGAGTTGACTACGATGAGACCTTCTCACCCATAGCGATGCTTAAGTCCATACGAATCATGTTAGAAATTGCCGCATTTTATGACTATGAAATTTGGCAAATGGATGTCAAAACTGCATTCCTTAATGGATATCTTAAAGAAGAGTTGTATATGATGCAACCAGAAGGTTTTGTCGATCCGAAAGGTGCTAACAAAGTGTGCAAGCTCCAGAGATCCATTTATGGGCTGGTGCAAGCCTCTCAGAGTTGGAATATACGTTTTGATAGTGTGATCAAAGCATATGGTTTTATATAGACTTTTGGAGAAGCCTGTATTCACAAGAAAGTGAGTGGGAGCTCTGTAGCATTCTAATATTATATGTAGATGAGATATTGCTAATCGGAAATGATACTAAATTTCTGAATAGCATAAAAGGATACTTGAATAAGAATTTTTCAATGAAAGACCTCGGTGAAGCTTCTTATATATTGGGCATCAAGATCTATAGAGATAGATCAAGACGCTTAATTGGACTTTCACAAAGCACATACCTTGATAAAGTTTTGAAGAAGTTCAAAATGGATCAAGCAAAGAAAGGGTTCTTGCATGTGTTACAAGGTGAGAAGTTGAGTCAGACTCAATGCCCGACCACTTCAGAAGATAGAGAGAAAATGAAAGTCATTCCCTATGCTTCAGCCATAGGTTCTATCATGTATGCAATGCTGTGTACCAGACCTGATGTGTGCCTTGCTATTAGTTTAGCAGGGAGGTACCAAAGTAATCTAGGAGTGGATCACTGGACAACGGTCAAGAACATCCTGAAATACCTAAAAAGGACTAAGAATATGTTTCTTGTTTATGGAGGTGACAAAGAGCTCGTCGTAAACGGTTACGTCGATGCAAGATTTGACACTGATCCGGATGACTCTAAGTCACAAACCGGATACGTATTTTTATTAAATGGTGGAGCTATCAGTTTGTGCAGTTCCAAGCAGAGCGTTGTGGCGGGATCTATGTGTGAAGCAGAGTACATAGCTGCTTTGGAAGCAGCAAATGAAGGAGTCTGGATGAAGGAGTTTATATCCGATCTAGGTATCATACCTAGTGCATCGGGTCCAATGAAAATCTTTTGTGATAATACTGGTGCAATTGCCTTGGCAAAGGAATCCAGATTTCACAAGAGAACCAAGCACATCAAGAGACGCTTGAATTCCATCCGTGATCAAGTTAAGGAGGGAGACATAGAGATTTGCAAGATACATACGGATCTGAATATTGCAGACCCGTTGACTAAGCCTCTCTCACGAGCAAAACATGATCAACAGCAAGACTCCATGGGTGTTAGAATCATTACAATGTAATCTAGATTATTGACTCTAGTGCAAGTGGGAGACTGAAGGAAATATGCCCTAGAGGCAATAATAAAGTTGTTATTTATATTTCCTTATATCATGATAAATGTTTATTATTCATGCTAGAATTGTATTAACCAGAAACTTAGTACATGTATGAATACATAGATAAACTGAGTATCACTAGTATGCCTCTATTTGACTAGCCCGTTGAATCAATGATGGTTATGTTTCCTGACCATAGACAAGCGTTGTCACTTCATTAATGGGATCACATCATTAGAGAATGATGTGATTGACTTGACCCATCCGTTAGCTTAGAACGATGATTGTTTAGTTTGTTGTTATTGCTTTCTCCATAACTTATACATGTTCCTATGACTATGAGATCATGCAACTCCCGAATACTGGAGGAACACTTAGTCTGCTATCAAACGTCACAACGTAACCGGGTGACTATAAAGATGCTCTACAGGTGTCTCCGATGGTGTTTGTTGAGTTGGCATAGATCGAGATTAGGATTTTTCACTCCGGGTATTAGAGAGGTTATTGACCGGTGATGAGTCTCGGTCATGTCTACATAGTTCTCGAACCCGTAGGGTCCGCACGTTTAACGTTCGGTGACGATCGGTATTATGAGTTTATATGTTTTGATGTACCGAAGGTAGTTCGGAGTGCCGGATATGATCACGGACATGACGAGGAGTCTCAAAATGGTCGAGACATAAACATCGATATATTGGAAGCCTATGTTTGGACATCGGAATGGTTCCGGATGAGTTCAGGCATTTTCCGGAGTACCGAGAGGTTACCGGAACCCCTCGGGGAGTATATGGGCTTTATTGGGCCTCAGTGGAATAGAGGAGACACTACAACAAAAACACCACCTATGGTCGCTTTTTCTGGGTCGCTTTTTTATTCGTCTCTACCCTCATGAACACTAGCGATCTAAAGACACTTTTTAAGACGTTTATAGAGCGCCGCAAATTTCTGATTGTACTTAGCCTTCAAAAATTAAGTATTTAATTTTAATTAACTTAGAGATGATTTGTGAGACGTTTTTAATGTGCAACTTTATTGTCAGAGACGATTTGTGAGACGTTTTAATGTGCGACTCTATTCTCAGACACGATTTGTGAGATGTTTTGATGTGCGACTCTATTCTATCTTAGACTTAAGAAAAGAGGTAAATATACCTCGAGTCTTAGAACTTGCGCACGACAGTTAATTTGATGCATAAACTTGCAAAATATGCGTTTTTGGTCGTCTAGATTGTCCTTCCATTCATATACATATGTGGTTGTATTCCGTGCACGTGTGGCATGCCAACGTGTCAGTAGTTGGGGCGGTGGGTAGCCCTCGTGCACTATTTTTTTTCTAGAAAGTACCATTGCAATTTATTTAGTTACGCAGAAAAACTTCAAGTAAAAAGGAAAAATGCTAGAGCGGGTGGTTGGGAATCGAACCCTCAACCTTCTGCCATTCGGCTCGCATAGACAGCGACTAGACCAGCTGACATTTGACGTTTAATGAGCACAATTAGCTTTATATAAGATGGATAATACGAATTAAAATAAAAATCAAAAGGGAAAAGGGATGTGCAGAAATAGGGAAGCCTGGTTCGAACCTATTGCATCATAAGCTCGTTGGATGTGTAAGCGCCAACTATTCGGCCACAATAACACTTTTATAATAATAATAAAAGTGAGGTGTGTTTCTTCAAATTTTTGGTCCATCCATTGTACAGAATTATTTTTGTCCCTTGCGAGAAGCCGCTAGAATCATATGCTTCCAAGGTGATAAAAAAAATCTACTTAGCGACTCAAAACAAAACCGTAGATTCTTCGAAATCACTAATTAAAGAGTACTTCTTGCAAAGATCACTTTCACCTCCCCAGATTGCGACAAGTGATGCACAACCTATGAGTTTTTCCTTTTTTCGTAGATCCATTTATTAAAAACGTTTTAATCTCTTAAACCGTGCGTCGAAATCTCGAACCGTTTGCACTGTTGAATTTCTCGCATCGAGATCTTTAAAACTAGACCCCGTGTTGGTAGGTTTTGACAATTCTTTTCCCACAAAAAACCGGTCGGAAAAGAACGGACGAAAAAACCAAACAAGAAGCATGTTTTTTTCGTTCCAAAACAGGCATGGCCGCGCCTCTCGCGAAAGTAAAATCGAGCCTCTCGCAGAAGAAGAAAAATAGAAAACTTGTTTTTCCTGTTTCCTAGAGGCATGAGCGTGCCTTTCAGGAAAGCAAGACTGTGCTTCTCGCGGAAGCAAAACCGTGCATCTCTCGGGAGAAAAAAACAGAACAAATTTTTTTTGTTGTTTTCAAGAGGAACGACTGTGTCTCTCGCAGAAGCAAGACTGTACTTCTCGTGGAAAAAAAACACATTTTCCGTTTTATCACGGAAGCAAAACCGTACCTCTCGTAAAAGAAAAAAAACACATTTTCAGTTTTTTCCTTCTGCGAGAGGCATGAGTTTGCTTCCGTAAAAGACATGGTCGTGCCTCTCGAAAACGGAAAAATGCTTTTTTTCCTTCCGCGAGAGGCATGGTCGTGCCTCTTTCGGAAAAAGAAAAAAATGCTCCCGGTTCTATTTTTTCCTAGTACTTTGCACAAAAAAAATTGTCAAGACTTTTCAACATGGCATCTAGTTTTGAATATCTCAACGCGAGGAATTCAATGGTGGAAATGATTCGAGATGTGGACGCACATTTTAAAAGATAAAACATTTTGAATAAACAGATCTACGAGAAAAGGAAAAAAACTCATAGGTTGCGAACAAAATTAAGTTGAAAGATATTTTTATGGAGTGGAAGGAAATCCCTATTTGCCGCTTTGCTGATTCACACACAGGCGAGCGATCGAGATGGGCCGGCCCAATTACAAGATAACGCCCGCGCTATAGTATTTGTTTTTGGAACCTTCAAGAGGGTTCCTGGCCGGTTCTCGAAACTTTCGAGAAATTTCCTTAACCAGTTTTACTAGTTTTTCAATTTTCTGTTTCTTTTTCCTTTTTTGTTTTTCATGTTTCATTTTTCTCTTTTCGTTTTTCTATTTCGTTTTCTTTCTTTATTAATTTTTTAATTCCTTTTCAGAATTTTCTGTTTTTCCGAATTTTAAATTTTATTTGAAATCAATTTTTTTGATGTTTTCAAAAGAAATTCATCTAAAAATGTTCACTTTTTTAAAAAAAAATCTGGATTTTTTTTGTCCAGGTTCCTCGTTCCCTATGGAGTGGACGCACCCTACAAGGATTGATCATCAATGCTCGTGGGCTTTCTATACCGGAAAGAGACTAAGAAGATGTCTCTTGACCGCACCGTCCAAATGTTGCACTGTTGGTTTTTGGATGTAAGAAAACCACTTATATTCTAGATTCATTTTTGAGAGATCAACTAGATTTTTTTTTAATTTGAATAATTTTAAATTAAAAAACATCATAAAATGGAAATATAGTGCATAATTAATGTTCATAATTTTTTGGACAAATAAACTAAATTTTAGTTTGAATTCGAATTATTTTAAATTAAGAAATATAGATAAAAATTTAGTGCAGAATGAATGTACGAAAATTATTTTTGAAAAATCAACGAATTTTTTGTTTGAATTCCAACAATTTTAGGTTTGAAAACCAAGAGAAAAGAAAATACAGGTCAGAATGAATGTACCTAATTTTTTTGAACAAATCAACTAATTATTGTTTGAATTCAGATAATTTTTAATTTTAAATCTAGATAAAAGGAATTATAGTGCTCAATCTATGTACGTGTTGTTTTTGGACAAATCATCAAATTTGGTTTTGAATTCAAATAATTTTAAAATTTAAAATTGAGAGAAAAGAAAATATAGGTCTCAATGAATGTAAGTAAATTTTTCTGACAAATGAACTAATTTTTGTTCAAATTTGAAGAATCAAGATGAAAGAAAATATAGTTCATAGTGAATGTACGTAAATTTCTTGCGGACAAATCAATGATTTGTTTTAATATGAATAATTTTAAATTTGAAAATCTAGATAAAAGAAAATATAGGTCAAAATGAATTTACGTAAATTTGGTGAAATCATAAAATTCAAAAGAAACCAGGGGTATTTAGTGAAATCAATGAATTGTTAAACTATGTTTTTTTATACTCTTATAATCATTTGATTTTCTTCGAAACGAAGGTCTTCGGCATCGGCCTATTTGGGGAAAATCAGGCAAAAACTGATATTAGGGCATCTCCAACACTCTGCCGTAAAACGCCAACAAACATTCGGATGTTTTTTGCGACCCAACACGATGCCCAAAACGTTCACCCGTCCGAAAATCCCGCAAATCAAAAGCAAATATGGGGGAGGTTGCGTCCGTTCAGACTCAGGCCATGATGGGCACGTCTAGCCTCAGCGGAGGCCGTCGTGTCGGACAAAGAGTACCTGGATCTCCTCCTCGAGCGGTCCCTCCATGACCATGATCCGGCATCTCCCTCGCGGCTTTGCCACCACGTCATGGAGGAGCCGACGTCGCCGGCTCGCCGTCGCGTGAAGTAGGAGTCCCCCTTGCAACCACGGCTTCCGAATTGGATGTCTCGTCAAGGAGAAGGTCAAGAAGGAGCACCCCCTCCCTGCCACGCAGCACGTTCGGCCATTTCGGCTAATCGGTGTTACCGCCACGCTGAAGCTAGCGCGACAAGGCCGTGAAGGAGGAGGATCCCTCCCGGGCGCCTCTTGCATTACCTCGGGCGTGATAGTGACACATCACCATGCAGCACCCTGACAAAAGCCGAGAGGGCTGCGTGGGAGGAGGAGCGGTGCAAC
Source organism: Triticum aestivum (assembly GCF_018294505.1). Lineage (NCBI taxonomy): Eukaryota > Viridiplantae > Streptophyta > Magnoliopsida > Poales > Poaceae > Triticum > Triticum aestivum. The sequence goes on along the minus strand of NC_057809.1, from coordinate 480,024,701 downwards.
GCGCGGCGCCAGCCCATGTTCGTTACGTTAGACGTCGCGCCAGAGTGGGTCCGCAATGACCCCAATCTTGCAGAGGCCTGGGCCGTCAACCGATATAGGACCCATGCAACATCCAAGAAAGCAAAAAAGAACACCAGCGAGAGCAAGCCAAGGTGTAATCCAGGAGAGACTGCCAACCAAACATAGCGAAGCATGTGCTTGACAGTAGAATAGTGTGAATCGTGCGGTGAGTGGAGGTACTGACAGTCATGATTAACTACAAAGGAGCATCGGCCACCACTGGTTCGACGACATCGCCGAGGGCAAGGTCTGTCAGGGAGCCGCGCCCGATTAGGGATGTAGTGAGGATCCCCCCATTGGTGAAGAAGGCATGCGGCGGTGAGCACGCCGATAGTGAAGGATGGCGTTACCTATATATTTATAAGATGAAATCATGTACAAATACAAGGTTTACAAGGTATATGAGAAGTTACAAACTAATACAAATACAAAGTCTTAACAATCAAGATTGCCCTCGAGGATTCACTGCTTGTCCTCGCCCAGTTTATGTAAATGTATCATACTTTATTTATCCGGTTTGCCTAAAATTTCTCTGTTTGGCTCATTTTTATGTTTGAAAATGCATGCAGGCATTTCGGGTATAGTAATGGATGGCCGGCTCCCAAATGTGTGTTTGCGGACGAGTCCGTGGACAGATAGTGACATCCTTTATCTACCACTGGCTTTATACCTTTTTATTAAAACTATGTGCATATTGCTTCATACACATTACCCCATAAACTTTGATCTTTTTTGAAAAAGAACTAAGAATGCGGATTTATCCAATAAAAATAAACATAAAAAATATTTATCCATATATGTGGTTACTTGGCGATCCCAAACTATTTACACTTATAACCAAATCTGAGGTTTCTGGATTATTTTCGCTTATTTTTTAGCGCGTTCTTTACCGCGCAAAGACTTCCCGCGTATCTCAATTTTTTTATCTCCATGTATGTCGCCGGATAATTTTACTCGCCCCCATCTCCCCCACCTCCCCATTTATCCAACTTCCTGATTCCAATCTACGCAGGCATCACCCCGCGCGCCGCCCATCCCCGCACCCCGCGCGCCGCCCATTCCCGCACCCCGCACAGTGTAAGCCTCGCCCTCACGGGGTGCCATCTGCCCCGTGCTCCGCCCGCCGGCCACTCTCGCTTTCCTCCATCGGCAAGCTCGCTACTTGGAGCCGCCAACGCCATCATCCTCACCATCACAAAGCCATGCTCCTCCCGACGTCGTCCTCGCGGTCACGAAGCCGCATCCATGCAGGTCTCATTCTTCACTCGAAGCTCCGCCGCACGTTCCGTCAGTACACCACCACGCAAGCAGCTCTCGTCTTCATCCAGCATCTTTAGCCTCCACCACGTCAAGCAGGTGATCCTTGATTCCCATAGCCCCTACAGTTTTATCATCAAATCAACCAAACTGGCCTCCTTCATGTATGCATCTCAAGTCTGGATCATCTTCTCCTTCATCTCCTTACTTCCTTCCTGTAGGAAATGCACTCTAAGTGTTTGGTGAATTGTTTGCTTGCCTGGAATTCAATTCTGACATATGTGAGCAACTGTTTGGTCAAATCTAATTTTAGATGGCAAAACTCAACAGTAGTACAATTGGTCTTAGATAGTCTGACGGAGGAAGGAGAGGGTGGGAGGAGAAGGTGGAGGTGGCTGCGGTTTTGACCCGTGATCTGACTCGACGAGGGAGGTGGCAGATCGATTCGGTCGAAGTGGTTGTCAGAGGTGCTGGGTGGTAGGAGCACCAGCCGACAGCGCTGGTGAACGACGATGGGGCCTCCTGACGAGGACGACAAGGTGGGTGTTGACAACTGCAACGAGAGCTCGAAAGATCCGTCACCGGCGCTGTTCTTCTGCTTGAGGCAGTCATCGTCCATGTGGCTTCCTCGCCACCACTGGTGGACGCCGGTGAGGCCATTCTTCCCTCCATGTGCAGATACTCCCTCGCTCCCCTCGGTGCCGTCTCCCTTACCCTATCTCTCTTCCTGAACCTCTCTCAATTGTACACAAAGAGAGCCAACAAAGTATTCCCTCCGTTTGGAATTACTTGTCGAAGAAATGGATGTATCTAGATGTATTTTAGTTCTAGATACATCCATTTTCAAGACAAGTAATTCCGAACGGAAGGAGTACAAAATTGGAGGCTAAATACAGGCAGATTTGTCCAATTCTCAGACTAGATTTAATGAATGAAGCTCCAGTTGATTACTTATCTGGGCACTATCAAATAGAAGATGATATGATGAATGAAATCTCTTTGCTGATAAGCTAATTACGCTGGTTAGTTATTACACATTAGGCTCAGGCTTGCTTCTCTCAGTTTCCTATCTAGATCTTAATTTGTGGAGTACGGCTACTATCTGTGCTGCTGGAGATGTGTGTGTGATGCTGGTTGTATCTGTTCGGTGTTGTTATCTTATGCTGGTTCTGCTGCGGCTGCAATGTGCTACTAACTGCTGATGGTTATTTGTGAAACTGAAAGCCCCATTTATCACAAGTTTACGCTTGCTTTTATTTTGTCAGTTCTTGATTCCTTGTAGATATCCATTTGTTGCCGGAGAACGTGACAAGATTTCTTCTGTTTGCTTCGGATTTATTGATCGATTTGCAAGATGTGTCATAGGCGAATGAGGAACACACAGATGGAGAACATGACATGGAGGATCTGGAACCTCACAAGGAAAAAGGAGGTGAGCTCTTTCTCTTGTATTGTAACCTCCTCGTGCGAGATTCTATTGGGTTGGGCTTTTGTAAATTATGTACATGCTTGTAATTTTGTCAACGCACAGGAAGGATTTCAAGCCAATGAGTTGTGGTTCTGGTTCTTTTCAAATTGCCATGATTTTAACCAAAAAATTAGTGTAGATTCTAATTTGTGTGGTAAGTGCATGGCATTTTTTGTTTTACATGTTTATTTATAGCTTACATCTCTTATTGCAATTTGCAGAATGAGAATCAGGGCATGGATCTATGATCTTATTCATGGAAACAGTGCAAAATAGTGAGTCATTCATTATTTTGTCCCACTGAAGCTCCACGTGATGTTGATTGCTTGGGATATGAGTTTCAGACTCTGTAGAAGAAATATGAAAGAGAATTAGACTCGACTAGATATACATATTATACTCCTTGCATTGCCTTTCTTTAAACAATTATTTGTATGACATTGTGATGGGGTCATGGAAATATTGAGGTCGCCAAATCATGATGTGCAACGCTGAGCTAATTCGATGCGAAGGGATTTGAGAGATGATGTGCAGCGTCACAGTGTCTGATCTAATCTCCAACAATCTATTGCTTATTTCTTCACCTGGTGCTTCTTTTTCTTGGTAGCTAATGGTATCGGTTGTTCCAATATTCTTAACTAAGCCTAACCACACCTTTTGTTTATACCATTGCCTCTTGTTGGTTCTTTCTCTGGAAATCTTAATTTCCAAATTACAAATTAGAATGTGTGAAAATTACTGCCCTTGTTGGTTAGGGTTCCTTGTTACGGACCTCCATTTCTTAATTAATAGTAATTTTATCTTATTCTGTTATTTGAAGTGTAATATTGTGTTTCTTTTCTTCATAAAAAAATCAGTATTGGACTGAACATGCCTGCAAAGATTGTTGTGTTTTCCAAAGCATGAAAATTTGGCGGAGCTCAATTATCATTGTTTCTGAGCAAAAGAAGTTTCAGTCCTTCCACCGAATACATGTGGTTGTTAACAGCTAGCATGGCAGCCATGCAAAATTAGTCTGGGACTTCAAATTCTGCAACAAAGGTAAAAGATTTATTTTGAGTGATTGAGACATGCAATTAGAGACAAAAAGATCATGTACTATACTGCACATACCAATACTTCATATTCCTGTACTCTGAGTATGATGGTATAACACCATGTAGTACAAGTAGGAAAGTGGTTGGGGCGTGTATTGCTTTTCTTCCAGTACTGAGTATCAAACATATTAGATGCATGCTAGCCTAATTTTGTACATTTTGCTAATCTAGAACCTCATATATCTTTGTCATTGTACTGGAACTATACAAGGCTTCAACAGTCAGTGTATTAGAACATGAATTAATCCTAGACAACATATGCTATTGGTCTGGCAGCTTATTCTCAAGTTATGTCTAATTCTGTGCTTTGATAATTTCAGATAGACTATGTCCTTAAGTTTCCCTTTTATACCATGTTGGAAACGTCTAGACCACAAGAGGAATGTCAAACATTTTGATGCTAGAGGTTCTCACATCCTGAAGACAAAATACTTGTAAGATTCTTATTGCTGTAAAAAGAACTGTACTTCAAATCATTTTAATTAGATATCATACTTAAATTTCAAAAAAAATACTGAATCGATCGAGCCAGTAAGTACACTTCCATACAATCATCGATTATGCTCCAATGTACATACTTATGGTTTATTATTTATGAAGAATCAATGTGCTTTTTAGGTAAAAAAACATTCCCGAGCACTCCTTCACAACCTCAAAACAAGCCACCAAACACTTGTACATCTCTTACCAATTTCATCAAGTACATTTCTTCACACACTGCTCTGAAAGCTTACGTTCTAATTTTTTCTCTGTTATCTTCCTTTTTCAGGGTAGCTCAAGATTAGAAAAGGAGTGCGTTGTAGGAGCGAGGAGCAACTACAGAGCAATTAGTTTTTAAAATGGACAAATATTATGTATTTTGTAAAGGATTTAGCTTCATAGGAAAACTTAGTTCTGGTTGTATGATCTTTTCTTAATTATTTTCATCTTTCAAATGAATATTTGATTTGATTGAATTCTGAACTCAAGGTGTTTGTTCGTAATTGAAATTGTGCGAATGAGATGCTTGTGATACAATTGGTGATATGGGAAGATCCCTTTATATAATATTTGTTGCCTATGAATGTGAATCGTGATATGAGTGGATGCCTTTATATGACAATATAAATCAAATAACTTTTAAAGTTAAGTATATTTAGAGACGAATATAACGTCTCTACATAGCGTGTATACAAAAGGAGTTAGTGCCCATGATGAATGAACCGGCTCTATGAGTAGAGATGTGATAAACGCATCTAATAGAACGACCCTACATATCTAGATACGCTTTTGAACGTCCCAATATAGCGTCTCATATCTATTGACGCTTTCAAACGTCTTAATATATCGCCTCATATCTAGGGACGCTTTTGAACGTCCCAATATAGCGTCACATGCCATGTACAGACACTTAGCCAACGTGTCTACACGTTTTGAGACGGTTCGTAGGGAGACGCTCCAAAGACGCTTTAGTAAGTCGACTCTATGGTTGCCTAGAGATGAAATAACACATCTCTAGCTGTTGAATATGACGTCTCTACAGGCAGTTTAGGAAGGGAAAAGGTGGGAGGCACACCCGCCTAGCCCAATCCAAATTGGGTGCCCCCTTTCCTTCCCTCTCTCCTCTCCTTCCTACTCTCCTACTCCTAGTACTTGGAAGGGGGATCCTACTCCCGGTTGGAGTAGGACTCCCCTAGGGCGCGCCATAGAGGGTCGGCCCTCCCCCCTCCTCCACTCTTTTATATATGGGGGAGGGGGCACCCCATAGACACACAAGTTGATCATTGTCTTAACCGTGTGCGGTGCCCCCCTCCACCATAATCCACCTCGGTCATTGTCGGTGTCAAAACCGGCGGATCATGGGTAGGGGGTCCTTAACTGTGCGTCTAGGATCGATTGTAACAGGAGACAGGGGACACGATGTTTACCTGGTTCGGGCCCTCTCTATGGAGGTAATACCCTATTTCCTGCTTGATTGATCTTGATGAATATGAGTGTTACAAGAGTTAATCTACCACGAGATCATAATGGCTAAACCCTAGAAGTCTAGCCTATGAATATGGTAATGAGTATATGTGTTGTCCTTTCCGGACTACCCCCTTCGGTTTATATAGACACCGAGGGGATCTAGGGTTTACATGGAGTCGGTTACATAAGAAGGAATCTTCGGTCGCCAAGCTTGCCTTCCACGCCAAATAGAGTCCAATCCGGACACGGTGCAGTCTTCGGTCTTCATGTCTTCACAGCCCATCAGTCTGGCTCATGGATAATAGGCCAGGCGTCCGAGGACCCCTTAGTCCAGGACTCCCTCAGTAGCCCCTAAACCTGGCTTCAATGACGAGAAGTCTGGCGCGCGATTTGTCTTAGGCATTGCAAGGCGGGTTCCCTCCTTCCGAACTCCAGACTAGTCTTCGGACGAAATAAGTGTATCCGGACCTATTACGCACACCATACACAACCGCAGAGAGAATATAATATTTGCATGAATCCAATCTGTTGACACCTTCTCTCCAACACGGCATCATGTCTGTCCGGTTATAATTTCGAACCGTTTTTCTTCTGCCATCCCACATTTCAAGATGCGGTTGCTACTGGCACGTCTTGTCGAAACAGAGATCGTGTCACCTTAGCACGGGATTCTCATCAATGCGAGCATGGGTAACTCAACTGTGCCGTTCATACAGCCCTAGGGAACAGGCGAATCCTAAGGCAAGTGAGGAGGCGTTTAATATCTGCTGTCTCTATAAGGGGATAAGGATTCCCCCTTCCTCTCCTCATGCCTTCTCTCTATCTTCGCCCTTCCAATCTCAAGCTCCAGCGCCCAAGTTCCCATCTCCTTTCCACTCAAGCAACCATGTCCGGATCTGGTGGTCAGGGCAAGTGGATGGTCTCCTCCGTCAATGAGGAGGACATTACTAAGCTTCGGGCGGCCGGATATTTGGCAAAGGAGATCGCCCATCGTCTGCCAGCCGAGGGACAAGTCGTTCCCACGCCGGAGCCCACAGAGAGAGTAGTCTTCATCCCCCATTTCCTCCGCGGGCTAGGGTTTCCACTCCACCCGTTCGTCCGCGGGCTGATGTACTATTACGGGATAGATTTCCATGATCTGTCCCCAAATTCCTTCCTCAACATCTCGGCGTTTATCATCGTGTGTGAGGCCTTCCTCCGCATCCATCCCCACTTCGGGTTGTGGCTCAAAGTCTTCAACGTGAAGCCGAAGGTGGTGTATGGTAAGCACGCGGAGTGCGGAGGGGCCATGGTGAGCAAGCTATCCAACGTCTCCTGGCCTGAAGGAACCTTTATAGAGACGGTAAAGGAATGGAAAAAGCAGTGGTTCTACATCACAGAACCTCGCGACACCACCTGGGCGCAGCTGCCAAATTCCGCTCTGGTGCTCCCACGTGGCTCACCTCCTGGATCGAGAAGAGTCCGGACTGGTGTTCACCCGACGAGCTGATAGCGCTGCAGACGCATGTTCAAAGCATGGTGACCAGTGACGTTAAGCTCGTCGACGTCATCCAGGTGATGCTGGTCCGCCGGATTCTTCCGTGCCAGTGCCGAAGCCGCCCTTTATGGGAGTTCAATTCGAAGAAGCACCAGACCCTGAGAAGGCTCTTCGACACTTCTCATGAAGGGTCTTGGAAGTTGCTCTTTAAGGGCAACGAGAAGCCACCGGCCACGGACTCAGACCATGGTCACAATTGTAAATGCCCCACCAACAAGGTATGTTTCTTTTGACGTATTCCCAACTTGAATGTTTCGAGGATGATGTATGAGATTTAGCATTGCTTCTTCAGGATTGGGTGGAGAAGGCGCAACGGATCCAGGGTCCGGCGCCGCTGCCCGAGGAACCGGTCACCCCGCGCCTAGCGAGGATGCTGGTGCCTGCGCCATATATGGCGCCGGAGAAGAAGGCCAAGAAGAAGGCCAATGGGGCCAAGAGTGGCCCCTGTCGCAAGGGCGCTTCGGACGCTACGTCCAAAGACGACGAGGCCCATTCCTCCATCCCCGAGGACAATGACGAGGAAGAGGAGGAGGAGGAGGAAAACAACCCTCCTCCCGAAGAGAAGAAGAAGGAGAGGGTGGCCCTAGCACATCCGGAGGCGAAAGCGCCCAAAAAGGGGAAGGGCGCTCCAGCGGTCAACACCGCGTGGGACGTTGAGAGTAGTCTGAAACGCCGCCCCCGCACTAGGCCTCAGGCTGCATCGTAAGCGACATGGCTCATTTACGTGCATATCCATCCCTTTCTTTTTATTATGCGGACATGGTTAATCCATACTTTTGCAGTCCGGCCCATGACCTTATCCAGCGTTCCTCATCTGGAGGTTCGCTGGCTCCGTCGAAGATGGCGAGCATGTCACCACCGCCTGCTTGCTCCCCCGGGGCCAGTGACGACACCGACGTGTTATCCCGGAGGGCCGCTCCGGAGGGAGGAGCTCAGGACATTGTCCGGGGGGCGCCACAAGGCGGCACCTCCGCTGTCGGACATATGGGGGAGCAGATCCCCAAGGAGACCGACGAAGAGGGCCATATTGAGTTCGGCCCTCAGTCGGATACGATTCCGGAGATCCATATGGCTGCGGAATTAGGCGAGCACCCTCCTTCGAAGGAGGGGGTGTGCAAATTCCTCAGGTGGCCCTCGTCCACCCAGGGGCACCAGATGACCTGATGGAGGCGCTACAAGGCGCCTCCGTTGTGGACGAGCACAGTGTCCTTATGGGTGCGGTGATCAAGAAGGTTCAGTCCGCCAAGAGTAGACTAGACGAAGCCTGCAGCAATCTGTTGACATGTTTTGAGGTAAGTGACATAGAAAGAGGAAAACCCCATGTATTCAGTAGCCCCTGAGACACTTTCCAGAGTTTGGCAGGAAGAACCGGACAGAGGATCAACCTCTTATTGTAGGAGACTAACAGAATATGTATGAATAAGCATGCGTTGTTGTTGGCCGCGACATCGCATACTGCCGAGGTCTTCAAGCTGAAGCGGAAGCTGGAGCGGACCGAGAACGAGCTCGGTGAGATTAAAGTTTGACTCCAAGAGAAGCAATGTGAGGAACGCCTTGCTATATGTTCAGGAAAGGATAAGCGATGTGTATTGATAGCGGCATCGTTATATGTGCAGAAGCCGCGACTGAGGTCGAGGCCTTGAAGAAGGCCCTGGGCGAGGCCGAGGAGAAGGTTGTCTAGCAGCAGGCCAATTGTAAGAAGCTCAAGGCCCGAGTCAAAGAAGTCCAGCAGGAGCTCCAGGATGCGGTGAAAAAAGCGAGACCTTGGAGCATGATGCGTCGGTTCAAGGGACCGAACTCGCCAAGACTCGTCAAAGCGCGGAGACTGCCCGGAATGAGGCCTAGGCCGCCCTCCAGGAGATCCAGGAGGCCAAGAAGATCACGACGGGTAAGGCATTTAAGATGCAAAGCAAGTATGCGGAGAAGTAGTACCTTTTACTAACTCGAGTTCGGAGTTCCCCAGGGGCCTTCGTGGATTTGCCACGCAGTGTATCCGATGCCACGGAGTTCTATCGAGCCGAAGGAGGGGGTTCCACAAAGAGACTATTCTGGTCGCAGTATGTGGCGCCGGAGCATCCCGTGTCCTTCACCGATCAGCTGAAACAGCTGGTGGAGCTGCATAGGGTGGCCGAACTAGCCATTAAGGATTTGATAATCCGGCTATGGCCAGCCGAAGCTATGTCCAGCAGCTACTTCGGACTCATGAGGCGGGTGGTGAACGCCTGTCCTCGACTGGATGTCGTGAAGCGCTCGGCCTGTATTGAAGGTGTGCGCATGGCCTTCGCCCATTGCAAGATGTGGTGGGCGAAGATGGACGCCGTTGAGGTGACCAGGGGGCCACCGGAGGGTAAGGAGCACCGTACACCAGAACGGTATTTTGCGGATGTCCTGGAGGGGCGGCAGCACAATGTTCATAGGACATTGTGTTTGAATGAATGTATTCATGTCACTACAAAAAAAAGACACATCTGTGACATTTTGGGCCGAACAAATTTTTTTTCTGTCATACATATGACACTTCTATGACGATAATTGTGACAGAACCCGGTATCATCATAGATGTGGTGGGCTCCTACTTATATGACAAAAAATCATGACATTCTTTGGGCCGTCCATGACGGAAAAAACCGTGGTAGAAGCGAGGGGGGGGGGAATTTTGGGGAGTTCCCGGTTACGGTGGGAGGTCGGGGGCCGAGCGATGCGCGTTTCTCTCGTACACGTACAAGCGTGTGTGTGAGGCGTTGGCTCTAACTGAACCCGAGCGAGGCGTTGGGCTCTAACTGAACCCGAGCGATTGCACTGTAGGCTACGCGTTACTGAACCCGAGCGATCGATCGATGGTTGTTAACTGAACCCGATCGAGCGATTCCTTCGCTACTGCTGTTAACT